>NC_053133.1:5749699-5897199 GCF_010015445.1 Perca fluviatilis | reverse complement strand
GGTCCATCCTGGCGTTTAAACAATGTCCAACTGCTGCTTTCAAAACGGTCACATTTCAATGTGTATGCATGTAATACTGCCTTTAATCAATGGCAAAATGATGCTGTGTGATACCGTTACAGAGTATAATTTTTGACATTGTATGATTTACAATTACTCTGGAACGCATCATCGGTGTTACCGTATTTTGGCCTAGGTTAGAGCAACTAGATGGGGGGGGGGTCAAAGGTTATGGGACGCCACTGATGGGCGACCAAACAAAACGTCCCGTATCATTGCATTAGATTGTTCTGGGTTTGAACATTGTTGGAAAGCGTTTGGGATAATGTCACAATGTCACAATAACAGCTATATAATATAGGTGTAGTCGTTTTTCTTTTTGCAGAAATATTACAAATGATTTCTTTAAGCATAGATTTGTGCGAATGCACCTTTTGTCGATGGGGCCCAATGTTCTGGGAAAACCTGGAACCGACTAGATTTTCTTAACACTGGAGTAATAAAAGAGTGAATGGTTGAATGATCGGTAGAACTGAACAGTTCAGTACCCTGGCCCATGTGGACATGGGGTCTACGCACGCAGGAAAACATCTGGTTGAGGTCCCTGCTGTTAATAATTTCCAATTTTCCAATGTTCGAGCAAGTAATTTAATAAATCTGTGGTTCTGTTCTGTTTTTAACGGTCTGTGGTGAGTCGGTCCACGTCGTGGGAGGCTAAACTGATGGAGTACTCTTCTAAAGATAACAGTACGCTTCAAACTAAAGGCTTGTCTGGGCTGTGTACGACAATTTCTGTAACTTCCGGAAACCGAGAATCTGACGAGCGTGCCCTCTTCACTGATTGGCCGAGTACCAACACCACGAGTGCCTTTAGGACGGACCATCCCAAAGTGTGAGCTGTTATCCCCGTCTGTACCATTCACTGCGTCGGTCGAAAACTAGTTTGGTTTTTAAACACACCACGACCTCAAGGATGCGAGCTGGCCCGCCCGGTGTGCAGCGGGGGGAAGCCGGGCTGTTAGCTAGGAGATGTCGCTAAGTCCGTTAGAGAACATGGAATGACAAGAGAGAAAGGCAAGATAGAATCACGGACACAGACAGAGATTGCTCTTTAGAGACCACAAGAGGAAAAGTCCTCTTGTGGTCTTGAACAGATAGAGTACAAAGCTGCTGGTGACTTTAAGACAGAATGAAGGTTGTCCTAGACGAGGCCAACCAGAGGTGCTGTTGAGCGGTCGTTGCTGCTGCCGATGTCCTAGAGAATGGCGCCGCTAACGGACTACACATGGTATCCGGTCTCAACCCTCCCAAAGGCCTAGCGGGGTTAGCATTTAGCTAACAGCAAACCGGCGCGGCGTAGCCTTCGACGGATCGACCAAGTTTCCTTTTTTCGTTTTGGCCACTTTTGTACACTTTAGACATTCCACTCAGCGTAGTCCGTCACCCTTTTTGTATTTAATATAGCAGCGAGTTCCACTTCACTTTCTTCAAAGATCAGGCAACTTTCTTCTTTTGTATATTTACAATAATGTGTCACATTCTGCCACTGCTGACCATTTCTACATATTTAAAAAAAACTAAAAAAAAAAAAAAATTCACGACTCGGACCAGTGAACTACATCCCAATGTGTCTGCTATTTGTCAAACTTTGGGTTCTTTCTTACCAAAGTTTAAAAAGGATGACGGGAGGCTCTGAATCAACCCAAAAACAACCGGTTGAGTCATTAGCACTAACATGGAATCCATGTTAGTGCTAATGACTCAACCGGTTGAGTTGTGACATCCATGGCATGGATTTCACGACTCAACCGGTTGTGACATCCATGTCAAAGTGCTGTCTGCAAAGAAATGGGCACTGAGCTTCTCCTGAAGAAAGGCATTAATGCTAATAATGACATTACACGGGATGTATGCCAGATTATTAGGACATTATCCATCTATTTGACATGATCAGTTACTGTAAGGACTTTACTCAACCAGAAGTGGATGTCTTTGTTCCTCGCCCTCCTCTACACTCCTAGTAGAAGAAACTAGCTTTCAGTGGATTTCGAACCGTGCTGTTCGGTATGCGTGTACTCAGTGGCTTCCCACCACGGCCCACGGAGGTCGCAGCTTTCCATTCTCGCCGAACACCGCCAAGCAGAGAACGACAACTCCTCGTTGACGACGAGCTGGTTTCGCGTCGGAGCAACATGGCACAAAAATGATCAGATTCAGACGACCTGAAAGGTATTTACATCCAACGCCAGCTCTCGCCTCCGCTCGGGAAGCGAGGCGGACAACTACGTAGCAGCACATCAATAAACCGCAAAGACAAACAACGGAGACAGACCGACTCAACCCTGCAGTGGTTCACAAGTGCACTTATTGCTGAACAATCGAAAGACTCTTTGACTCGGTGTATTCATCACTGACTGCTTCATGCTGTGCATTTAAACTGGATCTCATCACGGACTTGCTTTGACTTGTCCTAAAAAGACAAGTGCTTCCGGTGGAACTCGGGACACATCTCTGTAAAGTCAGTCCGCGCGTTCAGATGTATCGCAACCTGGCAAAAGGACAAACACTTGACCGAAACAAACTGTGAAATCGGGTGCTGCATATATTTTTTTTGTCCTTTAGATAGAATAATGACACATTTATCATAGTAATCAATTATATAGTATATGTATATATAAATCTTTTTTCATTAAAAACTAAAAACACAAATAAAGAAAGAAAGAATAAGAGCAGATCCTGACTCTTATGTGTTGGTCCCTTAAGGCTTGCTAAGCTGAAATGACAAAATTGTCCTTTTGATGCACATTTTCATTTTCATCTTTTTTTTTTTTTATAGTAGAAAAGACCTTGCCACAAAAAAGAAGAAAAAAAATTATACATAACCTGGAAAATCTATGGCTTAGTAAATCTCCGTTTGCTATATTTAAATGAATGAATGTACCTCCTTGTTGATGATTATCCTACAGGAGGAGAAAAAAGTTGACATGAAAGGATCAAAAATCAGAAATCCAAGAGTTTACATTTATAGGGCAACATCAGTAATGCTTACAAGTCTTTGTGTCTTTTTTCCAAAGCCGCCGCCAGCTTCTGTGGCATTATCTTTCCAAATAAACACAGTTTGAGGTGCTGGAGCGTGTTGTCCAGACTCGCTGCACGATGAGTTGTTGCTGAGGTGGTCGGTGTCGGTGAGGGGGGGGGTTGTGATGGCACCAGAGAGTCGGCTGGACTTGGGGTGCTGTGACGCTGCTGTGTGTCCCCTCCTTGCTTTGCGTACCTATTTTCTTGGGTGTGCATAGTACGAGCGCGCTGTGTGCTCGGCAGGCCTCTTCTCTGACACATACACACAAACACACAGCGTGTCACACACAGACACACACACACACACACCCACCCAGCCGACATGAGAGGAGTTGGGTTGTTAAAGCACTGGCACTTTCCGGTAACAGCTGGTTGGAAGGCATGGTGGCAGCTGAGCGCTGTTGCTGTTGTTCTTGCGGTTTGTGGTTTAGCAGAGCACAGTATAGAAAATAGACACATTTATCTACTGTATATTGCATATGTTGATCATGTTCGCCAAAAATGAATGAGGTCATCATGTCCAGTTTAGTTTAGCAAAAAAAAAAAAAAAAAAAAAAGATCCCCTGCCACCAAAACGAAAATTGAAAAAACAAACAAACAATAAATTAAACTGACCTGTCCGACTCCCTGGGGGAGTGACGGATATACAACAGTGCAAACGCGTTGCAGAGATGAGAGAGAACTAAAGCGATGAAGGAGCCCGCAGGGCGGCTTACAGAGCGTCCCATAACCCCCGGGTCCACGCTTCAGTTCCCAATGCTACTGTAAGACAACTCAACAGTAGGGCTGCACACAACGCCACCTTTACTCTCTGAAATACTCTGGATCATGGCTGAGCGGCTCCGACAGCTGCGGACCAGTGGAACAAAGCTCCACCTCTAAACCACAGAGCACGTCGGACCAAATGTGCACTGTTCATCCCGTTTGTCTTTGGATTTGACTAGCAGGTCACTCAAGTGTGGTACATGTTACACTGCTCAGCGTCCCTGTGATCAGAACCAATTATGCACCTCACACATTCAAATATGTACATATCATGCTAATGCCACAAATCACATGGATCTATTCCAAAAGTTCCCTTGGGCTCGTTTCCGGTGGGAGGACATTTCCCATGACTCGCAGCGCTCTTCAAAGATGTGAATGAGCGAGGTGCAGCCCTACTGAAGAGTAGCTTAGCTCTCTAATGCTGATATACAATGAGGCCGCCCAGCTGATTCCCAGCTGCCTGGCTTGCCTAATGGTAACCTGACGGGCTCTGAGCTCTTATTGGTTGTGATGAGTGGTGGAGGCGGGACTTGAGATGGGTCCCATGTGATGAATGTAGCAAAGGAGGATGGAGGATATCCTTTAATGGCTCGCGGCCCTCCCTCATTAGATCCATCCATCCATCCATCCATCCATCCATCCTGTGTGCACGTCAGCACAGTGCACCACACGCGCGCACACGCACACACACACGCACACACACACACACACACACACACACGCACCCACACACACACACCTCCTCACGTTCACGACTCATCAGTTTGTCAATGAAGGAAATGGGATGAGAAAAAAAGAGCTCAGGGGGCAAAGTCTTCAGTTCCCTTCGAACCAAAGGGGGCACAGCAAATGAATAATAATGAAGATAATAATGCTGTAATGATAACGATATGGATGCCAGTCAGAGGTGTGTGTGTGTGTGTGTGTGTGTGTGTGTGTGTGTGTGTGTGTGTGTGTGTGTGTGTGTGTGTTTGGTAGGGATGTCTACATCTTGATGCCCTCCTGTTGGCTGAGCTGAGACAGGGTTTTCTTGATCCGCAGAGCGGTGAGTCGGGCGGCACTGTTGGCGTACCAACACTCCCTCATGATCTTGGCCATCACCCGCAGGGCCTGCAGAGGACGGAGGAGACATTCGTTACAACAGGACGGGCATTTTTAACGCAGCACTTTCCATTCTGTCTTTGAGCAAAGCTCGGCTAAACCCGGACTGGTTTTAAATCCAGACCGATGAAAACCTGGGTGTCACACGATCGGTGTTGTGGGCTTCCCGAGGCTCAATTCTTGCTCCCACCTTATTTGCAGTTGCATGCTTCCTTCGCGACACAGACTTTATACTTCCAGGTATGAAGCTGCTGAAAATAAAACCCCTCTATCTGCTTCTGATCATGGCTATAAAGAAAACCTAAAAGCTTAAACAGCACATTTGTGTCCCGTTTGATCTGGTATATTCTGGGATGTAGTTGAATCTTTCCTCACGGCTAACTTAGTGAGAGTTTACCCCTAGGTGTGGCTGTATGCGTGAGTCAGCATATCTCTACCTATACCTTTCTACAGTGCCGACACGCTCCAGGCCAGGCCACGCTCATCAGCTGGAGATACTCTACACACTCCCTCAGCTGAAGCGCATATCTGATGTCGGGGTTTGCACATTCAAAAGCTTTCAGACACGGCCTCATTTAATCTGACAGTCTGATGTATGGGCTAAATGGAGCCAACTCAGGGCTAGATTTATCAAGCCGTTTGCGCCTGTTTCCAGGCGCTAATTGGTCGCAAAGACGGACGTAACCGATGCGGGCTATTTACTAACAGGGCGCACTTGGGTAAAATGGCAGATTGTCTGCCACATGAGCGAGAAGAGACAAGTTGCGCTTTCAATATGCGTTCGTGGGAGGGTCGTGGGGAAAGTGGGAGTTCCACCCAAAAAGGTGGGAGGATAAGCGCAAAGTGCACCTAATTATATATTCCGTGGTATTTACAAAGACTGTCAGTAAGAGCCCTTCTATTCTGCGGGGGAAATTCTCCGCCCTTTAAACCAGCCGCAATCGAGTTTCCTCGTAGACCTTTATGCCGCTGGTGAAATGGCAACAGCAATTTGAGCAAGACGAAGACATAGGCGAGGCTGAAAATATTTTTAACAGAAGAATCACACTTTGTCAGTGAACACAACATCATTAAGCGTTACAGATCAAGCAGACATGCAATATTAGAGTTACTGGAAGAAATCAAAGATGAAATTGAATCTCCCACTCAGCGTTCACATCCCACTCCAGCAGTTGTTAAACTCCTCGCTACATTACAAATATTGGCATCAGTATCATTTCAAACAGTCATAGCATCAGCAGTGGGAATATCGCAGTCTGCACTCAGCCATATCATAGCACCAGTACCGCTTTGCTACAGCGCAATTTACGGTCTAGTGGGCGGAGAAAGACGCTGATTGCCTGATGGGTGTCAGGGTTGATAAATACTACGCAAACTGTGGAAGCATAGCGTGCGCTATTACCGAACTCGCATAAACAGACGCAGCGCAAACTGCGCTAGTGTTAGTAAATTAGGCCCTCAAAGAGATGCCTCGAGGTCGTCTAGTGCAATCAAGTATTGGGTAAGAGCCTTGGTTATTATTTTTCCCAGCAGTATTGCTCCTCTTCCACCGCCTACCTGCCCGACGGATGGGTTAATGTCACGTTGCTATGGAGGTGGTATCTGGCGTGGTAGTGTCGGAGGGATTTTATGATTACAAGTACGAGTGCATGCGCACGGCATTGGACGGTGCATCCCTATTTTCAGTTTCACAGCCTGTTGTTTTCTGGGAAAGTGGTGTGTTCAGTGTTCGTACAAAACACAAGTGTTTATAATGCTCCAATTTTTCAAATGAAAATAATTGAACAAAATGCAGTCTCTTTAACGGTCTGTCTTTGTGCTGAACTCACGTTGAACCGTGACTGACGGTGTGTACCGTTACAGCTCTACAAAGACTACAGCCAATGGCCAACTAGCATGTAGTTTTCAGCAGGCGCCAACCTCCGGGTCTGACAAAGGAAGCCAAATAGGAAAAGTGCCAAAATATGAAGTTCCTTGAGTGGCCGCTCGAGGCTGGCTCCAACAGAGTCAATCCCCACAGACCCCCATGTTAAAATGCCTAACTTTACAGCCTAGTGCTCTCCATAGCGACTTTCTAAAGTCTGGAGTTAAAATTGGGCTTTGAGTGGCAGGTAGCTGTCGTCACAAGAGGCTAATGTTAGCTGCTAGCTGTCTGCTCTGCTAGACTAGTTCTGGTGCCTTTTGGGGAATTTATCATGCAATTATCAGAGAAATAATATGGCTTGCTGTGCGTTTAGTGGAACTAAAAAGGACTGTAAAGAAGTCTGTGCGGTTTCTTTTGGCGAGTGAAATTATAGTATTAATTTAAAATTGTTTCTCAAGAGTCACTTCACGCTGATGATAGCAACGTTACACATAAACTTCAGACTTCAGGACCTCGGAGGCAGAAACTGGACGTGTAGACCGAAGCCTACAGTCTATGGGGAACAGACTTGTCCCTGTCCTACCTCACAGCTCTGCCAGCGGTTGGGAATGTTGGGCCGAAGCTTCTGCTCACACACCACCTTCCTCATCTCCTCCACTGATGGATCCGACTGGACCAGGTCGTAGTAGGGCAGCTGGTAGTCCTCATGGATGCCTGACAGAAAGACACCAGGTTCAAATACTCATCAGTGTGTCTGACCATGCATCGTCCCTCCACCATGCAGAAACTGCTGTGTCATCATTCACCTCCCATAGAGCAGCGGCTGGCGATCTCCCAGAACACCAGGCCCATGGCGTAGATGTCCGCTCGCTTGAAAGACTCAAAGTGTTTCATGTTTATGGAGTCGTCCAGTACCTCCGGAGCCATATACCTGAGAGAAAGACCACGCGCTGTTAGCAAACATCACTCGTTTCTGTACCACGGCATGTCACAGGAGATAGATTCTACCCGACCTTAAAAACGGCATGTTCACTGCAAACTCACGGTCCTCTCGTTCCGATTTACAGCCCCCCTCTCTTGGCTTCAAAGAACTCACCGCTCAACAGGCTACACGTTGTAAACATAGACAGTATACAATGGACCAATAGACCCCGTTGCTCTGGACGGAGACCAGTGAAGGATATTAAAAGCACTTTTCCAGTGATGGCCAGCTTTACTGCGCAGCCTCCAACTGAGAGAGAGAACGTAAATGTGACGTGAACAACCTGTCTGAAAGTTGGAAGTCTTCTGGTAGCTGGGCCAAGAGAAATCTCAAACATTCCCAATCTTACAGAGACGGAGAGCGTAGGTATATGTCAGGAGATAACATAGGCACATGCTAATTATTGCTAACTAAAATGCTAGTTAACATTAGTAATTAAATCTTTAACAGCTCATGTAAGTCGAAACTGACTGCAAGCTTATCCTGTACTATACGGTAATTCCTCTACTATGTGACACAATCGTTAGCCTATTTGTACAAAAGCGTCTGCTACGGAGCCATAACGTGAGGTACAAGGTAATGGAGCCTTTTATACATTGTCGTGTTTCTTTAGAACTAAACAATGGACAAACAGAGTCTTTAAACGCTTCAGATGTAAAGTTATTCGCTGTCAAAGTGACGTCAAAATGAATGCTAGTCAGTGGAATGCTGACGGGAGGTGATGGCTTTGTAGCATCAAAATGGCGCCATAGGAGGTTCGAGTTCTGAAGCGAAGCTTACCCCCTTGGTTGTAAACAGCCGTGGCCGCTTGCCTGCTCCTCCGGTAACGTTAGCCGTTAGCAGGGTTAGCATGGAGGCATTAGCCAGGACTCGTCGGGATCACTTTACTGGGTGTGTCTCAATTGATTGCGAGTAACCAACTTGTGTACTCTAACTATATAATTCAGTGTGAGTACACAAATGTTGAAAGGACATAAAATGCCCGTCCCTTGTAGTCGCAATAAAATTAGCCTGAAGCTAATGCTTAGCTACCTGTTGAGGAAATTAGCAAACTCGGCAACCTTTTGGGCTCTAAGCTGTCCATGGGGACACTAGTTGTTGCACTATGACCATTAATTGCATTTTATTATGTTGTTCTATGCTCTATTGCACATTTTGTGTATGTCTTGTTATGACATTTTCAAATATTTTAATAAAGAAGTTCATGTTTCAAGTTAAAGTACCTGAAATCTTAGAAAATCCCCCCCTTTTTTTTTTACCGTGGTATCGAAATTGGCATCGAGAACCGTGTTATTTTACTGGTATTGGCAGCGACTACTGAATTTTTGGTATCGTGACACCCCTAACGACAACCCCCAAAATATTACAGTATATTCAACCGGAGCAAATGAGACTAGTGCACAATGCGTGGCAAACTCATTAAAATAATAGCGCTTTATTTATTTTTAAAGTAGGGCTGGGATGATTCATCGACGTAATCAACGTCACAGATTACCAAAATACGTCGATTTGCATAATGTGCGTCGATGCGTTGGAATAGAGGAAGAAGGCAGCGCGCGTTAAGCATGGATTCGTCTGAAGAAGCTGCAGCTAAAAAACATCGCCAACGGTCATCTAAAGCGTGATTTATGCTTGTGTGTTAAATCTACGCTGTGGCTATGTCCGTACGTAGACACAGAGCGTACGTTGGACCCTACGCTGTAGCCTGATGTGCCCCCTCGAACATAGTTAACTACACATCTCAGCGACGCACAGCGCTCGGTCCGTGTTTCAAATGCACAACACATACAGTAAAGTTCCTACTGTTAAAGTCGACCCCTCCCCCAGGTTTCCCCCTCAGCTCATGTCCTGTGCTCTCATTGGCTGCAACGTCCCGACAGACAGGTCCAGATATTAAGCCTGCTAGATATCTGGAAAGTGTCTGCGAAGCATCTTTGAACAGTGCACGCATGGCTCCCGAGCACCGATTGCCCTCTGATGTCCCTCCGTCGAGGAGGTCAGGAAAAGCAGGGCTAAAGGGTTGCAGTGTGCACGTGGCTCGCTCTCTCTTTTCTGGCATTATGATGGTGGGATCAGATCAGACCATCAATATGTCTGACATGGATTCAGTCAAGGCCAGAGCTTTTGTCTCCACTGACCCGAGGCTTACTGAATTATTCAGGGGTGCTGGAAATCAGCCGCAGTGTTAAACCCCTGCCAGACATGCAGGCAGAGAAAGACATAAACAAGAAGAAAAAGAGGGAGAGAGAAAAACAGAGCAGGATGACAGCTGTGCTGTTATATCTGTGGGAGGAGGAAGGGAAAGAGTGCTGCTAACTTTCCAGTCTATATAACAGGACAGGAGATATGTGGACCAACAGGGACAGTGGATGTGTCTACCAACAGGGACAGTGGATGCCTCTACCTACAGGGACAGTGGATGCCTCTACCTACAGGGACAGTGGATGCCTCTACCTACAGGGACAGTGGATGCCTCTACCTACAGGGACAGTGGATGCGTCTACCTACAGGGACAGTGGATGCCTCTACCTACAGGGACAGTGGATGCCTCTACCTACAGGGACAGTGGATGCCTCTACCTACAGGGACAGTGGATGCGTCTACCTACAGGGACAGTGGATGCCTCTACCTACAGGGACAGTGGATGCGTCTACCTACAGGGACAGTGGATGCCTCTACCTACAGGGACAGTGGATGTGTCTACCTACAGGGACAGTGGATGCCTCTACCTACAGGGACAGTGGATGCGTCTACCTACAGGGACAGTGGATGCGTCTACCTACAGGGACAGTGGATGCGTCTACCTACAGGGACAGTGGGTGTGTCTACCAACTGGTACAGCGGCTGTGTCTGATGTTCCAACCCCAGGCTGACTGCTCCGGTATCTGGTCCGGCCTGCATGCATCAGACCCCAGACTTCAACCCGCTTCATACTAGGTGGTGTTTAATGTTGAAGGGGAAGCACAGACTCAAGGCCACAGTGTGTGTTTGGACTCATTTCAAGCTATCTGTGCTGTGCTGCCCTCCGTCCCCCCCCCACTCCCCGCAACCACATAACACAGATCCCATGACTGATCCAAACCTAGAGCTGACGCAAAGTCTCAACAGTCCAGACAGACAGGCTGACACTCTTTATGTTCACCGTCACTCACTGACATCACAGCTGCCTACAGGCACACAGAACGGAGTTTATCCCAAAAGGAAACTCGTCTCACCAGCTGACATCGTAACACTGCGCCCGTTTTCAATATGCTCACCTCGGACAGCACGGTGTGCTCACGGATTGAAAAGTGCTCTATAACTGGGACACATTATAATATTGATGACAGATTCCAGTTCCTCCAGTGGAGACCGAACACGCAGTCACCTTTTGGTTCCCACTCTGTGGTTTGGAGCGATGTCGATGGTGTCGGTGGCCGAGTCGTGGCGGACGGCCAGCCCCAGGTCGGCGATGCAGCACGTCCCGTTCTTCTTCACCAGGATGTTCTTGGACTTCAGGTCTCTGTGTGCAATGGCTGGCTTCCCTGGAGACAGACAGTGGCACATTCAGCAGAAGCATCAGCTATATACTGTAGAAATATATATATATATATATATATATATATACACACATACATACATACATACACTGGATATAAAAGAGAAAAAGGGATCAAGACGGGAAGGATTTTGCTTTGACACTTGGTTATCATAGTACAGCTCCTTTAAAAGAAAATCAGACATTTTTATATCAGGCCTTTGATTCTTCAGTCCAGTTTGATGAAGATATGAATCTGATGTCCAACAAGGTGATATTCATTTAGTAGTGATGGTGATTAAAGGCTCCAACGTCGCCTTACAGGCAGCTTACCCTCACCTTAACCCTAACTATAAGCATTGCCACGCTGCCTGGAAGGCGACGTTGGGGGCTAAAAACACTGAGCACCGCACGGTGGGAGGGGCTGTGAGTGTGTGTGTGTGTGTGTGAGCGAGACACAAGTGACAGAGAGACGGAGGAGAGCAGGGAAAGGAAATGCGGCGGCCGGTGTTGATAGTGAGGCGCACCGCCACACATTCGTCTATGTGTGGGAAACACTGCTTTAGATTGCGCGATGTGGTTGTACATCAGTAGCTGACATAAAATTACATCATCCTTCCATTTAGCGCCCGTTTTTTTTTTTTTATTCCTTTTCAGTCCGTGTTTGTGTTGGCCTACTATTTTCTTTTCCCTTGTCCCCTGTACTTGTGTAAAGTGTGCGCGGGTTTCATGAAATGCGCTATATTCTAGGGGTGGGAGGAAAAGAAATCTATAAAGTATAGTATCGCAATATTTTTCGTGGTAATACTGTATCGATACACAGACGCCAAGTATCGATCTTTTATGATATATGTGTTGGTCAGTCTGTCTGCTTGACAATCCCATTTTGCAGCAATAAAATTGAAGTGAGATGAACAAACAGAGAAAAGTATCTTTTTCGATAAAACAGATGTTGACAACATTTTCCTTTGGGGACATCATTTGAAATTGGGAAAAAGGTAATACATTGCAATATATCACAGAATATTGCAATATGTTTAAAATCGCAATAATATCGTATCCTGACACAAGTATCGTGATGATATCTTATCGTGAGGCCTCTGGTGATTCCCACCCCTACTATATTCATCTAAGTTATTATGAGGTTGGTACGTCTTAATGCTTCGGCTCGTGACACGGTGACAGTGATACCCAGTTTAGCTCACGATACATCCAAAATAGACCAAGTTACCATCTGCAACACTTGAAATGCAACGATGTATCTGTAACTTATTATCTTATTGTAAATAAATGATTTTCTGTCTGAGCAAAATATTCACCACAACTATAAGACCCAGGAAGGATAACTCAGTAACACAGCACCGTAAAGTAAAGAGCTTTACGACAGCAGGTGTGGTAAAAACACTATCACTTCTGTCCAAAGTGGCCGCTAGAATCAACACAAAGTGAAAGTTACATATAGCCAAAAATCGAAAACTAATAACTGTGAAACTCAAAACAGTTTATAACAGAACCCCAAGAAGGCCTGGAGCATTTTGTGTGTGTGTGTGTGTGTGTGTGTGTGTGTGTGTGTGTGTGTGTGTGTGTGTGTGTGTGTGTGTGTGTGTCTCACCTTGTGTCCCCACTATCTCCATGTGGAGGTGTGCGAGGCCGCTGGCGGTGGACAGGGACAGTTTGATCATGCCCTCCACAGTGACTGTGTAGCGGTTCAGGTAGTCAAACAGGGAGCCGTGCTCGTGGTAGTCCGACACCAGCCACAGCTGAGTCCACGTGCCGTTATCTGCACACAGACAGACCACGGTTAGACCGACTCATCCCCAGTGTCAGTCTGCATGCCCTACCACGTTACCCATCATGCTCGGAGTAAGTCAATAGAAATATTGAAAAGAACTTGTTTCTTTACACGTTAACGAATGTGCACTGTGAAATGCGTGGTAACCATGGAGACAACAATCACTGATTAAGATAAGGTCTCAACATGATGAATATACGAGTTCTATGATGTACAGAGGTTTGTCAGACGGACCGAGGCTCGGCCCCGTCTAAACATATTCCAGCTGGTGTGAGATCAAGTGTGTGTGTGTGTGTGTGTGTGTGTGTGTGTGTGTCCCACAGCTGTAATTCCATTTCATTTACAGGGTTGGAATCCATCTTGAGTCTCTAATGGCACTTCATTAGTCTGCTAACTGTGGAGCTGTTCTCCCTGTGAAGGTGTGTCGGTGTGTCCCTGCTGGCTCTGAAGGTTATCGGAGTCTGAGTCTATCTGAGTCTAGTCTCACATGTCCAGACCTTCCTCCACAGCGCTGCAGAGGAGGGTCTGGCTAGTTCACATAGCATTCCTGGATGTGAGAAAAACATGCTCGGCTTTATTGGGATTTCGTTAAACCAATCATAATCGTCTTGGGCGGAGCTAAGTGCCGGACAGAGCCACGGTGCCGCTGCAAAATAGCCTCTGGAAGGAACTTGTTTTGGTGGAACGTGTACGTTCAAAGTTTGTTTTAGTCGTGCAACAGAAAACTCAGATTGGACAGATAGTCTAGCTAGCTGTCTGGATTTACCCTGCAGAGATCTGAGGAGCAGTTAACCATAGTCCTCAGAAACCCACCGGAGTTTAGAACGCCAACACAAAGAAAGAGGAAGGGGACGGATATCTGGCAGAAAAGAGGGAAATCTGGCGGAATTTCCGTCGGCAACGCCGTGGATATAGACTAACCTGAGTCTGAGTCTATCTAATTCCATCTGAGTCTATCCAAGTCTATGAGAGTCTATATGCGTCTATCTGAGTTAATACGAGTCTATCTGCGTCTATCCGCCACCTTCTGCGTCTATCTGCGTCTGCTGGACGCTCCTCACCTTTGTTGTCAGCAGCGATGAAGCCCAGAATGTTCTCGTGTCTCAGCATCACCGTCTGGTAGATCTCGGCCTCGCGGAACCAGGAGCGCTCCTCACGGGAGGAGAAGATCTTCACGGCCACCTCCTCGCCACGCCACTTACCCCGCCACACCTCCCCGAATCGGCCCTTCCCGATGCTCTCCTGGAGGATGATGGTCCTGGCGATAGTCCTCTGGACCAGCAGCGGCAGGCCTGGAGGGAAACATTAAGAAAGCTACAGCAAGGTGGCGGTAAAGGAGGAAACTGGAGGGAACCTCCGATGTGTACCCCCCCCGCCCAAGTACAGCATGTTCAACATGTCGGTCTGAACATGGGCTGACAGAGCTGTGTGGAAGGGGGCGGGGCACAGTGGAGCATCTTCCCACCACGACAGCTGTGCTTTCAGCCAAAGGGCTCCAGTGCGAGGACATACAGTACCAGGGCCCCTTTTGATAGAGGAAAGAAGAGAGAGGTTTACCAAAGGTAACAGATGCGGTGGGAAGAAGCTCCACTGTTGAGTGCTGGATCTCTTGGGGGGGCACCTCAGAACAAATGATACGCACTTTAAACTAAAGGTGTGAATCTTCACTGATCTCCCGATTCAATTACGATTATCATGTCAGCGATTTAATTCAATATCTCGATGCATCACGACGCGTCAAATACATTTTTCTATTAAAGCCATGTAGGATATTTAATTCATAGCTTTTCAGGCTTCAAAAACAAAACATTCTGCAGTGGTCAAATACTAAATAAATTGGACACAAAACTACAGCACTGAGCACATGGCACTTCCTGAATGTGCAAAACATAACATGTAAACAGAAATGTTGTTAGGCCTACATTAAATTGTAAACAGAAATAATCGATTATGAGCCTGCCGATTATCGATGCAGCATCGTCCACGATTCGATGCATCGATTATTTGATTAATTTCAACACCTCTACTTTCAACTAGGGGTAGGAATCTCTTGGCACCTCACGATTCAATTCAGAGGCCAACGATTCGATTCTAAACAGATTATCGATGCATCTCGATGCAACAATTTCCATGCGTGATTTTTTAAAATATACATATAAATCTGAGTTTGCTACTCAGAGTTTGCTAATCACTTCCTAGACAAAGCTTAGATTTTGACATATTTGTCACACACAAGTTTTAATGAACGGTTTTGTCTACTGCGGTTTGTATTTTGTAGTCATTCCATGCTTAAGCCTTAAACATGCTTGTGAAAGTCCCCTTCTCTCCCAGTAATCGTCCATGTCGGAGGCTCAGTCATGTTTAAAGGTGGATAACTGGCTTCTCAGAACATGAAACATGAGCTGGTCAGATGTAATGGGATAAAGTAGATGAACGGCCAACAGAATATGTGTTTTGCCTAATTATTTTATGTATGTCTCGTTAGATCAAGTGTATATATACAAAATTAAAAAGATTTTTCCTTTTGGCCATTTTTTTGTGTTTTTTTTTCTGCACTCCTGCCTAAACTCTAAGTTGTTGTCCATCATCCCATCCTCTTTCAGTCACTCAGTTTTCTGATTTGTACTAGTCTGGAGACAGTAACTTTTAAATAAGTAACTTTTTTTTTAAATTAACTTATCAGAATTGAGCATCGAATCGTTCTACAGAGAATCGCGAAGCATCTAAGGATTGATTATTTTTCCCATCCCTACTTTAAAAATTAGATCTTCTGCTCAATAACTGAGCACATTCTGGAGGAGACTGAAGCCTTTTTAAAAGGTGAAATAATCAACATGTTGAAATACTGTGTGTCAGATCACCAGTTTGGCCAACTGCTGATGAGGAAACAGAAAATGAGGAAAGTAAATCCTCCGATTTCAAGACACACACACACACACACACACACACACTGACTCAGCAGTCATTAAAACAGCTCACACAGCTCTACCAACACACACACACACACACACACACGCTTGCATATCGTGCAATATGGTGTAAATATCGAGAAAACTGAATCCAAGTCTTTGCTTGGCGTGTTCGAGGTGCCAGTCTCCACAGAGAGGAGCTCATTTATGGCAAGCATGCAGTGTGTGTGTGTAGTTACACAGCCTGAATCAGGGCCAGCCAGTCGTAATAGACTTCTACTGTACTGTAAGATGTGTGCAGCGGTAGACACCCACGCAACAAAACGGAAAGAATGGCACCTGTGCGTATAAAACTAAGCATCACGTGCACAGAGCAGCCACCACGCACCCGCCAGTGTCTGCTTAGCGAGCGCTGGAGGGCATACACGCTCTCACAGGTAAACTCTGCTCGCAAAGTTGATAACTGCTTGCCAGAAAGAAACTCACTTTTGACATTTTGGGGGCGGCAACTGGCCCTCTTATTAGGGGTGTGAGATCTTGTCGGACGAGATCTTGCTACCTCTTACGATTGGTCACTTTTCAAGGCGATCCCACCCACACGCCTACAGGAAGCCCGGAGGTATACCGGCCGAATAAGTGGTTTTGTGTCTTTATTAACGATGTAGCACAAGATAACACTGTAAATAAAGGAATGTATAAGTGTCTCTCATCAGTTCTGTTGTTAGGGTACGCCTGTACAACTCTCGATTGTTGAATTGGTGCGCAAAGAGCAATACCTGCAATTGTGAAATGATACAATTTGCTCGTGATCATGTTTTAACGTTCTCGGGAGATATGACATATAAACCTGACGCCATAGTGGTATCCATCTTCTCATCCTCCCGACTGTTACTTTACTCAATGGACATATTCAGTTTATCAAAGTGTGTGCTTCCTCCCAGTCTGTCGACATGGTGCCTAACTGACCAGATATTCACTTTGACAAGATCAACCATTTATAGAACTAGGTTTCCTGTTTGAAGCTCAGGCGATGCTTGGTCATCTCACAGCTTCTGAATCTACTGGGGACTTATTGACGTCACACAGCGCCAAACTCTACTGCTCCACTTCCTGCAGTTCAGTCTGATAACATGTGTAACCCTCGCAGACCTGAATGGACATCATGTCCATGATGTAACGGACATGGGTCCGTGATGCGCCCCCCCCCGCCGTGCAGCTGAAGCCCGGGGGACAGCGTGCAGAGCGTCGTACCTGATCCAGAGCCCGAGGTGGTCATGTCATAGATGAGGTCTTTCAGCGTTGTTCCCACGGTGATGAAGGGGTGGTCCATGGAGGGGTCCTCTTCGTTGGGCACCCGGTGGTGGTGGTGGTGGGCCCCTGCACCGCCGGCCCCCAGACCCCTGTGGCTGTGGCAGACGTAGAAGGCCAGGACCAGCAGCAGGCAGAACACACACACGGGGCCGGCAATCACCGCTGCCAGGGCCACGGGGCCCAGAGGAGGGGTCTTCACTGTGGGTACTGCAGGACACGAGGGGGACAGACACACACAGGACATTAGTTAAGAGCTGACCTGTGGGTGCACGGGGTTACATCGGGCCAAGACGTCAACGTATGAGAGAGCCGGAGCGCTTCTCTGGGAGCAGACGATGGCTGCATAACCACCGGGCAGCTGCTGCTGCTGCCTCGGTGATGAAGCACAGACATTAATGACGGCGAGGAGGAGACTTGTGAAAAAGGAGAGCTTAACAACAGAGAAGACTGTGGTGAACGGATGAGCAGCTAACCGAGAGCTGAAGTTAAAGCTTTTGGATTGGGAGTGTACTAACTGCCAATTAACATTTGAAAAGACAGTGCCCGTTCAATATGTGCCTGTTTGGAACAGGCCGTCGCTTGGCCTGGGGTATTGCTGCTTGAAGCTTTCTCCAGAACCAAATTGCACCCCATGATTACTCACAAAAGGACCCCAAAGCCCTAAATATGCAGCCACACTGTATAGCCTACTACTGACACTGTGTACTTCTACATCAGAGGAAGACATTTTACTACTACATTTACCTCACAATTACAATGTGGCGTAATCAGAGACATTTGCCTCATGGACTGATGGCGCTGCACCATGGGCCACCCAATCTGGCTCGTTAGGAGAGTCAGTCAGCAAATATCTGAGTTACTCAACCACCGAGGAGAAAAGGTGGAAGGCAATAAAAATAAAGTTTTTGTTTAGTGTTGTCTATTTAATCAATGATATTGCATGTCGCCACAGTCAGCGATTCCATTTGATGTTGAAACGATTCGGTGTGATATGATGAGATACGATTCAATCTGATAGATAGATAGATAGATAGATAGATAGATAGATAGATAGATAGATAGATAGTACACATTAGGACAAAGAAAGCATATTAGTCGATTATCACGTCGATAAGAGTATTAAATACTTCAGAAATAATCCTTCAGGGTTTGAACTGATCAAAAATGTTTTAATCAAATGAGAGCCTTAATATTAACACGTGTGTGTGTGTGTGTGTGTGTGTGTGTGTGTGTGTGTGTTTACCAGGAATGATATCCAGTTTAGGCTTTTCGTTGCAGTTGTCCGTGGTGCAGCACAAGGGGTAAATGCCCTTGTCTTGTTTGACGGATGGGGCACAGATGAAGGGCCTGTCTCGCGGGATCAGTTCGTTTTCGTGCACACACTGGCGCTGCTCAGTGGTCAGCTGGCCGCCCGACTTACGGATGGCGACGAAGCAGACGCCATCGGTGCTGCAGCTGGAGTTGGCGCTGCAGCGGTCACAGTAACACTGGAGGGCTGAGGAAGAAGAAAGAAGACGATAAAAAGAGACACATGAAATGTCAAAGTAGATAATAGACATAATCCAACAAAAGGTCACGTAGGTGGAGAAGCTTTAGATTTCAGAGCCAGTTACCTGGCAACAACACGGTTTATCACCTCCAGACTACAGGGACGTTTCTTACACGTAGCGCTTCACCACGGCCACAGAGACACCCGGTGTCGGCCCAAAGGCCTTGGTCATCCTTTCCACAAAAGTTAGATCTTAATTTTGAACTATTAATAGTCATTTACTTCCTAGTAACAATAGATAGCCAAAGTCAATGTGCAGACATTGGTATGCATTGAACAGGGCGGTGCCGTCGGCTGGAGCTGTAGAAAACATCAGGGACCAACACGCTCCTCTGCCCATGCTCATTAGATATAGGATTTTATATTGCAGTGGTGCTCCTGTAGGAAGAGCTGTGCAGACAGCTTCTTCAGTCTCATCACTGAGTGGGTTTCTACATGAATCCTTGAGTTGTGGTACTTATGGCTAGAATAAACACAGACGGTAAAAGAATGGACACAGCGACGCTATATACTTCGACGGAGACCAGTGAAGTCACTTTTCCGGTGCTGGCTGAGCGTTACTGAGCAGCCTCCAACTGAGCTTGACGATGTAGATGTGACGTGAACAACCTGTCTGAAAGTGTGAAGTCTTCTGGTAGCTGTGCCAAGAGAAATCTCAATCATTCCAAATCTCACAGAGACGGAGAGCGTAGGTATATGAGAGGAGATAACATAGGCACAGGCTAATTATCGCTAACTAAAATGCTCGTTAACATCAGTAATTAAACCTAAACAGCTAATGTAAGTCCAAACTTCCTGCGAGCTTCTCCTGTACTGTACGGTAATTCCTCTACTGTGCGACAGTTGCGTGGTTATGACACAATCGTTAGCCTATTTCTATAAAAGCGTCTGCTACGGAGCCATAACGTGAGATACAAGGTAATGGAGCCTTTTATACATTGTCGTGTTTCTTTAGAAATAAACAATGGACAAAAAGAGTCTTTAAACGCTTCAGATGTAAAGTTATTTGCTGTCAAAGTGGCGCCAAAATGAATGGGAGCAGGGTGGGAAATTAGCACCCGCCACCAGCCAATGGCGGGTATTTTTTCAAAGTGGCGGGTGACTTTGCCTTGTATACCAGCCACAGTGGCGGGTGGATTGTAAAACATTCCTTGTAACGGATTGGACAGTTTTTGTCAAAGAATGCTGTTGCGAAGTAACAATGCACAATGCTTATAGGAGTCGCGTTACGTTACTGCTAATAATTCCCCAACATTTCTGGATTTTGCGGTTTCATAATAAAAACATTCAAATACCAAAATAACGGAGGACTTTTATTGTGAAGAACTTATAGGAAATAGTCGAGTAGTTTTCAGCGCTAGTCTGTGACACCACGAAGCTGAGCGGAGATACAGACGAAAGGAAAATTATCTGTTAAAAAATGTGGCGACATATCCCCGGTGTTAAGAGGCCCGCCGCGGAGTCAGCAATAGCTATGGATGTACAAACTGTTGAGGGCGAAGAAAAGAAGAGAAGATACTTTTGGAACAAGTGGCGCATTGACAAAACGTACAGCGAAAGACCGTGGCAAAACATTTCAGACCGTCCTACATTTTATCAATGTAGACTGTAACAATGTTTAAGTCGCTGAAAGCTGCTGCCGTTTTAATCCTGTTGGCTCTCTGCTGCTCAGTTCTACCCCGCGACTCACTCACACACACACACACACACACACACACACACACACACACACACACACACACACACACACACACACACACACACACACACACACACACACACACACACACACACACACACACACACACACACACACACACACACACACACACACACACACACACACACGTACAGGATGACCTAAATTGAGGCCAGCTACGCTCGTTATCGTAAGAGCAATGAGAAGTTAAAGTCCAATAAGTCCTTTATCAAACCGTATGAATGTGTCCCAGGCCAGGATAGGAAATTAACTAACAATGTAAAGATCAACAAGCCACTGACACATATGTTCAAATTAGATATAACATAATAAATAAATGATATTAATAAAAATATTTATTGAAGCAATTCAAAATATGCTAGTGCTCTCTCTTTTATAAATTTGAATTCCGGAAAAAGTGGCTGGTAAAATTGGGCATGCACCAGCCACTGTGGCTGGGTGGGCAAAAAAGTTAATTTCCCACCCTGAATGGGAGTCAATGGAATGCTAGCGGGAGGTGATAGCTTGTTAGCCTACAATCTCCCCATGGGAGGTCCGCTTTCCGGATGCTTGCTTACCCCCTTGAGAAGAACACGATGCAGGCGTTTAACAAGAGCATCTAGTTCTTCTCCTGATGGCTTTATTTCATTTGTCTTCATGACAGAGACAGAGGAGGAAACGAGTTGTAAAATGTTGAACTGTGACCAGACATGACCCGTCATCTTCTCCAGGGCCAGTTAAAGCCATCACAAAGTCCAGCTGATGATGTGTCCGTGTGTCTTCACATTGCTTGACTTTCTGTTTTTCAGTGTTGCCTTCACTGAACTGATTCAGAGACATGATGCATGGCTGGCCAGGTTAAAGCAACACAGACAGACTTATGACACAAGGAAAAAATATCTAATTACTGGCAAAAAAACGACGGTTAAAGTGTACGAGCCTGAGTGTAGTTTGTAGCGGACCGCAGATTTGGAACGAGCTTGAGGAAAACTTGAAAGTGTCGTATTCCATCTCCATCTTCAAGAAAAGCCTAAAGGAAAAATTGCTCATAATATATGATTGCTAATTACTCTTTAACTGTTTTAGTTTGTGCGGGGATTGTTCGTTGATTGTTTGTAGTATTTGTTTGTTAGTTTAAGTATGTCTGTATTTTCCTGTATTTTTTATTTTGGTAAATGGAGTTTTTGGTTTGTATATTTTTTGTTGTTGTTTATTGTTATTGGGCCCCCTCCGAAAAGCTTTTAGTAGCTCATTTGGGGTTCCCCATTTCACGCGCCTTGTATATGATTATTGTACTTTATGAAATTGTGTTAAATGATACATTGATGACGTGTGAAAAAATAAACGTAAAAAAACAAAAAACAAAAACAGACCAGTGAATAATTCACAGGCTGTGCACTAAATGACTTATACTTTCCTTATGATACCCTTCTCACACTATTGTTGCGTTGTGGGTCTCTCCCTCCCAGTCAGTCTTCCCCAGAGACGGAGCTTAAAGTATTGGTGCCAACACAATGGGCTACAGTGCCTTCTGACTGGTTAACAACAGGACAGCAGTGGAAAGCTGCACCGTGGTGCAACATCTTCACAGTACTAACGGATGATTTTAAATACACTTAATTATTAAGTAAAATTGAAAGAGAGGAAACACGTGAGCAGTCTGAGAATGTTCAGTGTGATGCAACAGCGTACACACTGATGGAAGTCAGTCCCTGCCAGAGGTGAATACCAGACAGACACCGTGTGAGGAGACAGCTAAATAAAAGCCAGCTGACAGTAGTCTCCTTTGACTCACACACACACACAAACACGTCTAGACAGCTAAACACTTGGAATGTCCCATGGGGTGTGGCGGTGTGTGTTAAATTGAAGGGAAGCTGCTAACAGGAAGTGGTGCTTCAATGTCCTGCTGTTTGGTGCCAAGGGCAGTGACAAGCTTCCTGTGATGTCACATGTGATGAAACACGCAGCCTGCATGCTGAAGTGGTTGGATGAACGGGCTTCAGACTGTGTCCCCTGGCCGTGCCGGGAAGCAGATCCATGAGTGTGAGGGGGCTCGTCACAGCCTTGTGTATTTTATAATCATACCAATATCATGGAGACGGTCACATGATCCTGTGTCTCCAGGATGGGTTAGGGTAAGTTACACAGCAGTCCACCCACACGGTGCACGGATCATGGGCTTGTTGTCATTTCTGAATGAAGCTGCGAGGAACACTAATGACACACAATTGCCGGAAACAATTGCGATTGGTTTAAAGAAACGCCAATAAACCAGAGCACGTTTGCAAAGGAAGGTCTGGCAATGCAAGACTAGTCGAGTCAATTTATTTATAGAGCACATTTAAAGTGCTGTGCAAAGTTATATGATGTTATAAAAACAAAAGGAAGATGATAAAAATATAGACAATGAACATCATACAAACAACACACTTCTATACAAATGTCCGTAAACCATATCATACGCCAATATCTGGGAGATATGATCCCTCCTTCTACCAGTCAACAACAAGTCCCCACCCACCCACACACACACACACACACCAGAAGAAAGATTCGCAGGCAGACAGGTCTGTGGATGAGTCAGCGGCAGACAACCAAACCCATTACTTTTGTTACTAAACAGGGAAACTCATCTTTCCTTCTCTGGGTCTCTCCCACCAGAACGTTAGCCTACGTGCAGCTGGCTTAGCCTGCACAGCAGTTTGAGGAAACCTTAATTAAAAATGAATGAATGTAGTCCCCAAACAAACAGACAAACAAACAAGGGAAGGTTTTCATAAAACAACTGAACAATAATCTATTAAAAACAGCCCATTCCCCTGAGGAGAGGGGGGGAGGGGGGGGCTACACTCTTCCAATCAGAGCACTTCTACACATGAAGCATCTGCAGACAACTGTACACACCACCAGAGACAACATTAGCACCCCTTTAGACAGCAGAATGCCTGGAGTGCATGGAACTCATGGCTCTTGGTTCACTGATAATCAATATGTAAAGACACGTAATGCAGTAACTAACAATGTTCTGATAATCAATATGTAAAGATACATCATGCAGTAATAATGTTCTGATTATCAATATGTAAAGATACATCATGCGGTAATAATGTTCTGATTATCAATATGTAAAGATAAGTTACATCTCCGTTTTGCAGACATGTGCCTGATGTATAAATTGACCCATGATCTTGCACCACCCCCACTCAAGCAATGTGTGCCATTTTGCAGAGATAATGTAAGGGTCACCAGGGCTTCTGTAAGAGGTGACTGTTACACTCAATTTAGGAAGACTAAATTTGGTCAATCAGCTTTTTCATTTACTGTAGTAGAAAAGTGGAACTCAATTCCACTTCATACTAGAGATTGTGCAAGTCTCAGCAGTTTTAAGATGTCCTTAAAGACTTGGCTGAAGGCGAATCAACTATGTGATCATTGACCCTTTTTATAACATGGAATGTATATTTGTATTTTGGTTTATGTGTGAGTAATGCTTGTCACATGTTGTTTGTTAAGTTTTTATCTGTTTTGATAGTATTGTCTGTATTGTCTATATTGTCCTTTTATCTCCCTTGCCCAGGGACCACAGATGTAAATTAGCTGTATAGCCAAGTCTGGTACAGGGCCTGAACTGTGCATGGTCCCTGACAAATAAACTAATAAAATAAAAAAAATAAAAACGTAATGCAGTAATAATGTGCTGATAATCAATATGTAAAGATACGTCATGCAGTAATAACGTTCTGATTATCAATATGTAAAGATACGTAATGCAGTAATAATGTTCTGATAATCAATATGTAAAGATACGTAATGCAGTAATAATGTTCTGATAATCAATATGTAAAGATATGTTATGCAGTAATAATGTTCTTAGCACAGAAACAAAAGCAAAAGCAAACCACAGCTGACCGCAGAAGAGCAGAGTATGCAGATTAACAGGGACGCCACCACCTATCCTGCGCTGTACACTTGCACACGCACAGCAGTCACATGGCAGGACGTGTGATGTCAGCTCAGTCAACTCGACTCAAAAAAATCGACTTGGACTAGTCTTGGACTCTTGAAATTGCCATTTCCAGACACTTCAGTGACTTATCGGCAGAAAAAAAATCAATATCAAACTAATTGGTTGTTGACAGTCTACTATGTGGTTTGAGATTAGCCAGCATGGGTCACACCAAATTCATTCTAACAAACAGTTGATTTTCTTTTTTAAAAAAACTGACAGCATGACCACAAACGATAGGTTGTTCACATCCAGCGTAGAGTAAGGGTTAAAGCCAGAACTATCTGCATTTATTAGGGTTGAGTATCATTTGGATGTTAATATATATGACTTAATAATATGACTCCATAATAATCTGTTTTGGGGGGAGCAGGTCTGACCTCCTGGTACTGGATCTGGCAGAGCAAAGCATTTTAACACACTGTACTGGGCTTTGCCCGTCTGCTGCACGCAGAGTACAGGGTACGTTTGAGGCACGTAACATGGAAACATAATCATAAGCGCATGGAAGTTCCGCCTGGAACCTTTTAGCCGCACGCCGTTTGTGCCATTTGCTGAAGTTAGCACGACAAGCCGACTGGCTGCGAGTCAGTCTCACTGTACGTACACACCGCCGCCGACTTGAGCTTCTAAAGTTACCGGAAGTCATTCATTTTCAGTGGAAGCTGCTTCTCTCAGCTGCAAGGAGCGTCAAATCTGTCAGCGTGGCGTTTTGAGCGACCAGAGCGTCAATCTGAAAGTTGAAAGTATGTCAACTTTATGGTAACGAGCTATGACGCGGTTCAGCGGCAAACGCCAGCAACCAATCGGAATGTAGACGTCCTTCAAAGCTGGCTGATTCCGGAGAAACATACGATGTAAACTTTTGTTCCTACCAAAACATTGGTTCCGAGAAAAGGGAGGAAAAAATATCGTTGTAATCGCCGTTGCTGGGTACCCTATCATTTATGATATGACGTTGTTTGCATATAGGGACCAGTTAACGTTACCTGCCGGTCACATGGTCTCTAAACAGTCACATGGTCTCTAAACAGTCACATGGTCTCTAAACAGTCACATGGTCTCTAAACAGTCCGCTCACGGTGAAGTCCTGCACGGGTCAACAGCTGGCGGCTGCTCACTCTGCCTGCATTTTGCTGCGGTACAGCGGCTAACGAGCGAGCTAACAGCTAACAGACACCGCTGCGACCAACAAACAACACCAATTCTGTCATTATATATGTAATTTATAAAAAGGTTTCTAGTGTCAGTGGATTGGCCGTGCGGCGGCTGCTGCTTGTGCTTTTTCTTCAATCGTCTGTTGAACGTGATCGAAGAACGCTGCCACGTCAGAGCGGCCAAAGCGTCAAAAAGCTTCCCCGTACTTTCTGACTAGCGTCCTCGACAGGGTGGCCAGAGCTTCTTTGCAGCTCAAGTCGGCGGCGGTGTGTACGTACAGTCACTGTGGCGAGCACAAATGAAAACGGCGGAGCAGGAAGAGCAGACTGCTGCTTTCAGGCAGCCTTCAGAGGCAAAAACACAACGGGATGAAACAATCAGTGAAGCATTTACATTGTACAGTCAAGGTGGAACATATTGTTACTACACTTACTAGATCTAGTCTTTTCCAGGGCATTCAGGTTTCTCACGGCCTTCATCAACAGATAATCTACAGTGCTACTAAGTACCAGTATTTTAAAAAAAGGTACTTGAGTAGGTGCACACCATGTGGTCTGTAAAATGTGAGAGAATGGCAGTCCAAACCAAAAGATGTGAGATAGGTTGGAACCAGAGAATGATTGGGTTGTTTGACTAGGCAACTAATTGATTACTTTGCTATTGCTTAGGACTAATACAAAAAACTGCAGTCTTTCTAAGTCTGCGGTGCTATCTGGAGGTTCAGTCTATGCTGGACCCTGATCACTTCCTTCCCACCACCCTGATCCGTGAAAACGGCGCTTTATAGCCGCGCTCGGCGTTGCATTGTTGGCTGCGTAGTCGCCAAGCAACAGAGGAACAATACATTACAAAGCAGCCCGTCAGTAGGGGCCCAACTACTTTAATCCCTCCCTCCATCCATCCATCCACCCGCCTCTCTACGCCTAGTGCTCCCTCCTTATTAACATCCTCCCTCATGCCTTTTACCCCCCAATAACAAAAAAGATTCAAGATCAAGAACAAACAAAAGAAAAGAAATCTACAAGTTGCAGAAAGTACCAGTCAATATTTTAGCATACGAGAATAAAAAGGGGGGAGTGTAATCTGCTGGGGCTGAGGCTGACGTGACTTCATGTGAATGGAGCGAGAGGAGAAGGGATGGGATCTTTCTTCAGTGGACTGTGTACATGTAGTGTGTGTAATGTGTAATTCACTAATGGTTTTGGCTCTTGAACAAGCTCAACGTTTCCCCAAGGTTGAGTAGGAAAACATTTGAATGCAACGCTCAAATACTGGTGTAGAGAACCCTGCCAATAGTCAAACTGCTGTAGCAAAAGCAACACGCTGCGTTTTCGGGTTTCTAAATATTGCATTAACTGGTGTGTAAAGTGGTTTCGCTCAGTGGTGGCTTAGACATAATGAAGGTGTACTGTGAGAGCGCTGCTATGGGGCAGGTATCCAGAGAAACAGGGACCACAAACTCCTGCCTTCCGATTAGGACTTGATAAGCCATTCTTCATAACACTAACGCCGAGAGGAGAGAAAGAGAGTGAGAGAGAGCGTGTGGGAGGAGAGAAAAAAAAAAAAAAAAAAAAAAAAAAAAAAAAAAAAGAGAGAGAGAGAGAGAGAAAGACAGAGCCACGGCACTCTGCCACAGCGCAGCACGGACGAAGCCCGGGAGTCGCTTCAAATGAAGAGACGATCAAGTTTAATCTAATAATGTAATACATGGACTACTGGCCAGAAACGCCAAACAACCACGGCTTCACAACGCACAAATCAATAGCAATTCAATCACTCTCTCACACACACAGAGAGAGAGAGAGAGAGAGAGAGAGAGAGAGAGAGAGAGAGAGAGAGAGAGAGAGAGAGAGAGAGACAGAGAGAGAGAGAGAGAGAGAGAGAGAGAGAGAGAGAGAGAGAGAGAGAGAGAGAGAGAATGCTGCAGAGACAAACACAGGGCCAATCCTCCTGGCTCCATCACTGGGTTTTGGCATAATTTGTCCCCGTTTCCATCATCATATGTAAGCACTGGCCCTGTTGTTGTGAGGAGCACAGAGTTCATCGGGGGCTGTATGAGAGACGCCCCACATGTGTAAAATGTCTAAGAAGAGATCAAAAAGGCGTGGCTCCATTTTATCAGGTGCGATTCTAATAGCATGAGATGCAAAAAGACATCAGAGCCTCCCTGAAAATGTCCACCACCAGAACTTGGACCCATGTAATGTTAGCTTTAGCTTATGACTATATAAGAAAATGCATTAAGATCTGGCAGAACAAGGAAAAGCAGAATGAGTGCCATAGGAAAGTCACCAACTTTGTTGTTAAAGGTTTGGAACTTCAACCTGTGGTAAGAGTAAAACGAGTGTGGAAAATGCCAAGGAGCTGAAAAATAAAACTAAAGATTTGTACATTAATGCTAAATGCAATTTTGTTTTTGTTAACATTTTTAGTGCATTAGGGGCCCCAGATCTGTGCCTGATTGGCCAATTAAATAACCCATCAATGGGTCTGGAAACATACGGACCAAAACTAATTCCGATAAGTAGATTTAACTACCGATGGAGCTGCGGTTGTTGAATTATACCCTGTAGCGTTTTCTACAGTCTGCAGATTTCAGCCATTTATGACTCAACGGGTAGACTTTTCCTTCCTCTGCAGGGTGAATCATCTGAAACGGTCTGCCAATGGAGCATAAGCCTCTCTACTACCAATCTATTCTGCTGCCAGGCACGCAGTATGTGTGCCGGGGGGGGGGGGAAATCAAACACAGTATGCTGGTAAACCTGAGCACAGCTAGCAGGTGACTGATGCCCGATGACTGGCATCGCGCGGTTTTTAGCCACGTTTATGTCAGCTGTACCGTACACAAAGCCAATTAAAGAAAACGACTCAAATCTGCCCAAGGATGGAGCCGCCCTTTCAAAATAAAAGCATGTGATGCACATCTTTAAGCAAGTGGTGCTGATGTAGACGTCTTAGTCAGCTGTGAGGACAGACGATCTGTCATGATGAGCAGTGTTCTCAAAAAGACAAAACATCGGAAGCTTTTCCACTTGTGAGTAAAGCTGGGACGACATGAAGGGAGATGGCTCTGAACTCAAATGTGTTATACAAACTCCTTTAAGGACTAACTAACAGTGAAAAGAATGCTATTTACATATAGTTTTTATTAATGCCTCTGCCCGGGTCCGATTTTTCCCGCAAAGTCACAGAATGATTTGCGGCAGGTAGACGGCGCTACAGTAACACATTCTGACAGGTCACAGATTTATTTGTAACACCTGAAAAGCCTTTTAGGGAGTATCAACCTAGGTAAAAGGAACCAGGAGATTTCTTTATATAGGCCTAATTATATTTTTATTTTATTTGAGAAGTTATCTGCTGTAGTTATGGCTGCTACTGGGGCAGGACCATCACAGGAAAGAAGGAACTTAAACAAAGAACAACTAAAAGCTAAAAGGGAGAAAGACAGATGACAAGTCAATCTCGGTCAGGCTTTCAACAGATGGAGACAATCACGGGATTGTAAATGATTCAAAACCTACCCCGAATTGGCCCTCGGTTATGTAATATGTCTACTTCATTCATAAAATAACTTTACAATGCACGATGTGGTTGTATGTCAGTAGCCAACATTAAATTTCATCCCCTTTCATTTAGCGCAGTCGTTTTCCTTTTAATCCATGTTTGTGCTGGCCTACTATTTTCTTTTCCCTTGCCCCCCTGTGACGTTACTTATGTATAGCGTTAGTGGGTTTCATGAAATGCGCTATATTCATTTGACCAGGATTATGAATGCAGAATAATCGACTATCAGTTCTCTCACTGCGTCGGTAATGAGAGCAGCCAAAGGCACAACAGCCTGGTGGGGAGTGTTCCAACACTTCACACCCTACGGGCCTTTTCACTCCTCAAAGTCCGGACCAAGGTTCAGGTCTTTGTTACATTGTATACATTTGATCCGGTTAGTTTTGGGTTTCACACTGCAGTTATGCAACCAGTCCCTCCAGAAAAACGCGATTACGCGATTGCATAATTCAATGCATAATCAGCCAAAGTCTGCATATTTATGCGGGGGCCGCATTTTTTCAAATAAGCCGCACTTTCGCTGCATAAATTGCCGATTTCCGTGCAAAATATGCGGGGCTTGCGTGATTTCATAATCCCTGCATTTCCGTTGCAAAAAAGTCACATATCTTCTCATAAAGTTTAAAAATGTTGCGTTTACTTCACACAAGTGCAGCCATTTTCTCCTGTTGCCATGGGAACATTATGAAGTGACGTAATTACGCGACATGAACATCATCGAAAAGCAAGGTGTTGGGGGAATCACTTTTTTCCCCCCTCTCTTTTTCATCAAACCGCAGTTTCTGCAAGATCCCGCAATTTCATCGCATAAAATTGCATAAATATCCTGCATATTCAATCACTTTTTTTAAGAAAACGTGCAGCATAATCAAGGGTTTTTGCCCAACAATCACAAAACAACTCTGCATATTTCTCGCAGTTGATTGGTTTGTAGACGGGCTTCCCAGTCCTCTCATCTCCTCTCTCTGGGAGTTTTTGGGAGTTTTTATTTCCAGCTGACTGATGCTCTCCCCCTTTGTTTTGTTGCGTTGTCGAGAAGCAAGACACAGGAACTTTACTTGGGGTTTGAGGAGCTGCAGCATTTATTCAGAGACAAGATAGCCTGTCAGAACATCCTGGCTTTGGTCGGACAGTCCAAACCTTCCATCCAAAAAACGCTTCCACACTAGAAACAAACGGGACCATGATTTAAAGCTTTTTTGGATTGCTAAACGACAGTGGGCACAACTGGAGTCACATGTGCAAAACTAACTACAGTCTGCCATGCCATGACTTTAACCACAACGTGCACAACACTCTGGATTTACAGCACTTTGTTCAAATGCAAAAACACACTGCTGTCAAAACTGTTAACCACACATTCAAAATAGAATAGATTTCAGTCTGGTGCATTTCAAACACTGCTGATTGGAATGAATTTCAGCTGAAAGCCTAAGCAGGTGTCTTATTTTAGACACATTTACTATATAGGTACTTATATAGAGAAAGCTCAGAAAGCCTTTTTTTGTATACAAACACCAAATAAGAATGAAACCATTATACACTGTACCGTTTGAGAGAAACAGGTAAAAGATCAAAGATACCAACATGTCCACTTAAATGGTTCAAACTGTAAAGACGAAAAGTTGGTATGTTCTGTCTTGTGTCTGAGTGTGTTCTGAGTGACAGTGTGTGTTATCTCAGTGAGGATTGTTCTGAGTGACAGTGTGTGTGTGTGTGTGTGTGTGTGTTATCTCCGTGAGGATTTTTTCGAGTGTTTGGCTGCTCTGAGCCTGTGTGTGAAGGGTTGCGTTGCTGTGAATGAGTTCTGCAGCTGATGGGAACTGTTTAGCTCAGGTCACTGTTGGTAGTGCAGACTGGAGTTAAGAGTTTTGCACATGTGGCTTCAGTTGTGCCCACTGTCGTTTAGCAATCCAAAAAAAAAAAACTGTACTTTTTAACCAGGCCAAGACTACCTCTTTTGGTCGGACCAAATTGTGGACAGTGAGTATTCAGACAATGGACTGTACCTCTGATGGACATCCCAGAGACATAAACATAATGCCGTCGTTAACAAAAGGAGGGAAGAAGAGTGCTCTGACACTTCACCTCTCTCTCTCTCAGCAGGGTTTCCTGCACAAAATGTGTTAGTTAAGGTGGTAAGGTGGGGATTGACATCAGACCGGGGGACCGACAATAGTGAACACAGTGGTGCCTGCCTGTAACAGAGGAAGTCGAACGTTAACCTATACCGTGACAGCTTTCACCTCACTGTTATATACTCTGTCTGCGTGGAGTTTTGAAAAGTGTAAACACACTTGCAACCGCTTTACCGGCATTGCCGTGACTCACTGGGACAAAATCAACGTTGTTTCGCTCCGTCAGCACCACAGCTCTGCTCTCTCTCGTGTGTCTGTCTGTCTGTCTGTCTGTCTGTCTGTCTGTCTGTCTGTCTGTCTGTCTGTCTGTCTGTGTGTGCGTGCGTGCGTGCGGAGCTCCGCTCTCTGTCAAGATGCAGAGTACCGAAATTTGGCCCAGTTTGATTTAAAGTGAATCTGTCCTCGGTAGTCAATAGTAGGTTATTTGTTCGGTACCTAACCCTAGTAATGAGTGGCACATAACGTAAAGTAACATACCATTTTTTTTTTTTTTTTTTTTTTAGAGTTTTAACTTGTCCAGTGGGGCAAGTAAGTTTCTCTTCCACTTGCCCTACAACAAAAATCCACAGCCTTAATGTCGAACCCGGTCACATATTTAAAGATTGTAAAAACGGATTATTTTCGAAATCATGGCACGTTTTTAATTTTGAATGAGAAGGGAGACTGACCGTTAGTCACGGTTTGGAATGAAAGGGAGATAACAGGACAGAGTAACACGGCGGAGATCGTTCATATACATTTTATTTTATTTTTCACGACGTAGTTAAGGCAGCAGGCGTGTTTTGCTTGGGCGGCCACCTAAGTGGCAAAGTGCTGCGGGAAACCCTGCTCAGTCTCCACCCAACCGTGCATTACTTTTATCACTACGGCAACCACTCTTCTGTATGGCATTAAGCTTAGAAATGCGATTTTTATTGTTTTTATATTTAATGACTCCACTTTAGTTTGTTACTGCCACTTGATGTTTCCTCTAATAATACTAACCTACATGGAGCACACCACCTGAGGCTTTCACTGCATTTGACAAGAATAAAACCATGTACATCCTGAAACCTCCACGGAGGATGGGAGGTTGTTTTTTTGTTTTAAACCAGAAGGCAGCATTTCTGATGAAAAACACGACACACCGCTTCACCGGTTTCTGTGTGAACCAGCAGCCCGAGCTGTGTCTGTGAGGTGGACACAGAATTAGCTGCATTAAATATAGACATAAACATCTAATGTATGTATTACAAGGATTTGTATTAGTGCATTGACGTTGATGGTTTTCAGGTAGTGAGTACCAGGACCCACAGGTGGCCATTTAAGTGGGTCCCGGGAAAATTGAGTGGGTTCCCCGTGCTTAACTAACTTTTTGGTACAGAGCAGCATCTGCAGTAGATGAGAAAGAAATGCATACAAGTTGTGCTAATTCATACCTCTGTTTAGTTCCGGTGTTGAGACGGCAAGAAGAGTGCTTAGGGACCGTCTACAAACTACAACACCGAAAAGAGATACCAAAATATTTATTAAAGGTGCCCTGCCACACAAAACCATTTTTCCTTGTATTTTTTGAAATAGGTTAGGTCCATATGTGTTTGCGTTATGTGGTGAATGTGAAAATGAACTGCTACCTCCTCTAGCCACTGAACAGAAATAAGTGGAGAAATCAGGCCAATTACAAAAGCTGGTCAGTCTGACATCATGTTGCCTGAGTTCATTACTATTCATGAGCTCGCCCAGTTAGGCTGGGTAAAGAATGCTAACAGCCAGGGTCTCAGTGGCTAGCTGTTAGCCAATCAGATTCAAACAGCTTAGCTTGTTGAATATTAAATGAGAACTGGCAGAAATTGAGCCATCGAGTCCATGGTAGAACTTCAGACATCACCACAAAGTAGTGAAATACGTGTGGCAGGGCACCTTTAATTTAAATAAATTAATTAAATAAGGTAGTGTCTCCAAACTTACCTCAATTATAACTTGTCTCCTGCTAGTTGTACTACAGCACTTACTTTTCAAAAATAAGCATATGCCTATTTTTGAAAATATTTTTGTATCGCTTTTCGGTGTTGTAGTTTGTAGACGGTCCGTCTCAACACCGGAACTAAACAGAGGTATGAATTAGCACAACTTGTATGCATTTCTTTCACATCTACTGCAGTCAGATTCACTGTGTTCACTCGGAAGGAATTACTTCACACGGGTAGGCATTTGAAATGACATTTCGAACATGTTAAGAGGCTAAAAACACATTTAAAACCTGCCCGGTTTCAGCCTCCTGGGTGCTAATGCTAGCAGGAGGATAACACGGTGTAGGCAGCACCGCTTGTTTTCGTTTTTCTCGCCACCGACAGCACTCCAAATTTACAAACAACAGAGCTACGTGTTGAAAGCGACCGGAATTCTCCTTTAACTTTATTTAAAAGTTGTTTTCTGCACAAGCCATTGAAACTGAAATCTGTGAGGTGTAGCCTAAATGACGATGAATGGATGGTGAGTTTACTATATCTTATGTTCAACACAACCATTTTGTAACCGTCAAAAGAAAAGCACATGTACGCCCTACTATGCCCCGCTACGCCCTGATCTGTTACGACTATTATTTCTAGTCAAAGTTCCACCATTTTTATTGTTACTATAACTGCCACTGTTCATCACTCCAACTGCTATAATGATTATGAATCATATTTCTCTCCATCTGTATCAGTGTCTGTGTCCAAACTGGCAACGACAGATGCTGCCCACAAAGAGCCTGGGGTTCCTGCCTAAAAGGAAGTTTTTCCTCACCCCTGTCACACCAAATGTTTGCTCGTGGTAAATTGTTCTGTCTCTGTAAATTACAGAGTGTGGTCTAGACCTACTCTATCTGTAAAGTGTCTCGAGATAACTCGTTATGATTTGATACTATAAATAAATGTAATTAAATATAGCAACACACACACACTGATGGGCCGCCACGTTAGCGTCCACGCTGCCCTGCCCCCCTACTCCCATCCTCACATCTTTTCATGGGAGTTGATTCCTCCTCATTCGGCTCCCACGGTCATTTCCATAGGTCAGGGGCCCACCCGCCCATCTGCCCCACCCCCCACCACCTCCATTATGGACATCCCTTTGTCCATACCAGATGTGCGCTGTGTTAAGTGTTGGGCACACAGACCTTGATGACCCCCCCCCCCCCCTCCCCAGCAGAAAGGCTGCTATCCACCGTATGTCCTTGCAGGCTGGAGCTGGAGCCAAAGCTCAGCGCCGGCTGTAAAACTGCAACAGAAACAGCACACTGGCCTTGACTCTGGGCAAACATCACATCAAATGCCAGTTTTGGACAGGAAACCAGCTCGGGGAGTGCAGAGGTAGCCTGGGAGCCTGACAGGCCACAATATGCATCAATCTGAAGGTGTCACTAAGGCAAGACACAGACCCATTTGTATCCTCCTCTATGTGTGTGTGTGTGCGTTGAATCTTAAAAAAAAAAATAATAATAATAATAATAATAATAATAATAATAATAATAATACTGGTAAAAACTGAGAAGCTGGTTATAGCACAGAGTTTCATCCTTTGCAGAACACTTGGACAAAAGCAGTTTTATCACAAAAGATGAAATAAAACGGAGGCAGCGTTTTGTTCCTACAGACTGAGAATGGGAGGGGAAGAGAAGGCAGTGCATCTGTCTGATAAATATGCAGCAGCTTGATCTAAAGGTTAGACAGCTGCGCACACACACACGCACGCACACACGCATGAGGGTGTTGCAATTGTTGGGTTGTCTTTTTTAACTCGAGCGAGCGAGACCCGGGACACCGAAACGCAAGGATTCAGTTGGATCAGATTTTATCTCAGTTCTAGCGAAAAACACAAGCGATAATTTGGGGTGAATAATAAGGGTCCTGGGAACTGCGGCGTCCCTCTCTCCTCCCAAACCCATGCCTACAAACTATTTAAATCAAATAATTAGTAATGTCTTACACTGCACACACCGACACACGCGCACACACACACACAAGCAGACAGACAGAGAGCTGTAGGGCCAGTGGATGAGGCACCAGAGGAAGTTAATGGATCCGGAGAGGGCAGAGCTGTTTGAAGCAGCTGAGTCACCGCTCAGACTGAACCGGCTGACTGTCTGCTCGGCTGCTCCGGTCCGTACACACACTAAGTACACCCATATTGTAGCATGTGTATCACTAGATCTCAATGTGTGGAGATATTTGTATTCATGAATAGATTAAAATGGGTGAAAAATGGTTTGTTTTAAAAAGATTTGCACAAATCATTTCCAATGTGTGAGTGTTACACACAGCCGTTTGGGGGGGTCACATACAACTCCAATGTACGTGTGAAACTTCACAGCCAAAACTCAGATCTACAAGTATACCTATAACTATACTATACTTATAAAAGGGCAGGTTCAGGGGAGTTTAAAATGCAGGCCAAATCCATCAGTGTTTTCCTCTATGCTGATATTGTCGCGGCGGCCCGCCACGGTAAAATTTCTGCCGCCACGGTATCAAAAATAGGGCAGACGCACAACAGGGTTCCGCTATGTACCCTGCGCACCGCCGCTCCTTCAGCCGTTTATGAAAAGTCATAATTACACGACTCTGCAGAGCCGTGTGCTCTACTGAACTCGAGCAAACGGTCTCCTGCTCTTCTTTAGGGTGAGCAACTGGAACAGTGACAGGACGTCATCACTCGCGAAGTCATGGCAACCAAAGAAACAACAGCGCGAGTACTACTTTTCACTCAATCTTAGGCAAAGTGACAAACCGTGTCATGAAATCCGCACTCACGCGGGTCCCCTGTGAAATATGACAGCTACAGTTTATTGGAAAATAGCGTTGTGGACACTGAATTTGATGAATGTACTGTTGATCAGACCCCAGATGAGACAAGAAGCGAACATTAGCGAACGCTGCGGTGACGGTCCCTCTGCCTCTGACTCCCCGCTGCAGGAGAACGCTGTATTCCTCCGCCACGCTGTATTAACATTACCGTTTGAAAACCGTTTCCCAGGTTAGTGGGGGTGCATGCCGCTCAAAACAAACGTGAAAAACGTAGCTAGTAATGTTCACTCAGCGTTTTTGTTTTGTCGTTAAACAGTGTGTAAAATTAGTTAAATCGCCCTACGGTACCGTCTATTTGCTGGATGGTCAGTAGCTAACATTAGCAAATAAGCCCGTACTTTTTGACGTTCAACATCAAAGATGCATTAGGTAAGTCTTATAAAACTAACTAACTTTCTGTCACATTTGCTGAAAGTGATCCTATGTTCCAGTAGAACTACATGAATTACGTAATATAAAAAAAAATCCAGCTCCTCTGGCACCTCCTACAACCTGTACTGCGATTGGCAAAATTCCACCGCTCCCGGTTAATTTTCTCCAATCAGGGCCACAGGGGGGGGGTCTATCTGCCTGTCAATCACTGCTCAGGCAGGTACACGCATATATAGCGTTCTCCCCTCCCCCTTCCCCCGCGCACGAGCTGCAGAAAAGTTTCCCAAAACTCCAGTGGTGAAGTGGCTTTCCAGAGGTGGCGTGAGCTCCGGGATGTTAAAGATCTGAAGTACGATGCAGACGTAGCCACATTTCTTCTCGACAGGTAACATAATTACCATGAATGATTTATCTTTCACTTGGTTATTAGTAGTCAAAGGTCCACAAAGCTACGTTGGTGAGGATGATAGTAACGTTAGCACAGTGGTCGGTCTGATATGATGCTGAAATGGCTAACGGTAGCCTGCTAGTTAGCGTCGTTTTACTGTTGGTGAGTAAAGTTAACATTGTGTTAGTGTTTAGTTATTGAAAATGTCTGTCTGACATGCCGGCATTTCTGTCAAACTCCCTTGTGTGGGAGGGGCTTAGGAGACGGTTTGGGCTGCAGCAGAAAGGGGGGAGGGACTGAGAAGTTGTCGATGTTCAAATTTGTTAGCAAAGTCCTTGCTCTTCACAATCTTACCTACAGCAGCTTTAATAATAGTTTGGTGGCAAGAAAGTGAGAACTATAGTGGAAATATTAGTTTTAAATTTGTTGGGGTAAAAAAAAAATGTAAAAACTGTAAAATATTCAGGAGCTACTACTTACCTGAATTCCATGTTACAAATGATTTTTTGGTTGGTTTCAACCTATAGTGGTTTTCAGTTGAAATGGAGAAGATCAAGGACATGGACTTGGAGAAGTTCTGGATTGACCCAATAGAGATTTACTACCAATACGACATGAACTCTCACAGAAATAGAATCAGCAGCAGAGAGCAGGGTGTGTGTGTTTGTGTGTGTGTGTGTGTGGGGGGTTGCATTCATTAACGCCCTGCTGCTTTTCAATCCGTTTGGCCACTGGCATGGCTACAACCACTCAAATTAGTCCTGGTTCCTTGGGCCGGGACAACGGGCGCCCAGGGTCACCCGCATGCCTGGCATTCCTCCGCTGTACGGACACACAGAGCTAGGAAACAACGCTACACAAGCAGCTCACACACAACACACACAAACATGGCCCCCGCAGCCTAGTGGTGTGTGTGTGTGGGGGGGGGGGGGTATGGTGCAGAGGAAAGGAAGAAATATCAAGCTAAAAAACTCCACAACAGATCTGCTGAACCCTACAGAAAAGAGGAAGCACAGCTGAGAAATATCCCATCATGACCTGCTGTCGTTCTAAAGAAGTGGGTTAGCTGTTCATTTCAAGAGACATGTCTCGTTGTCTCTTTTTTAAATTTACTATTACTCTTTATTAAAGCTAAAGTATTGCTGATCGGATTACTCGATTAATCAATAATATAGATAGATATAATGATGATTGGAATACTGGACTCTAATCCATAGCTGCAGCGCTAATCTCCATAATGATCAACACTGTGACTATGTTAACATGTACATTAGTGTTTTAATTTGGTTTAAGATATGACATTTACAACCTGTATGAATGATCATAACAGCATCAGCTGCACGTCTTCATTCAACATCTGCGCCGCTGCTTTCCATACAGACTGATGCTAGGCCAGGGCCATAAGGCTGATAAATAATGTCAAGATGTTAGGCTATGCCACAATATACATCTCCATATCTTCACAATTTCTCTAGAAATGCCTCAGTTTGATTTAACCTTTTGATGCGTGTGATCATAGCAGCGAGAGGATTCTAGTGAACTCATCTGAATTTAGAGGGAACGCAGCTCGTACATGACAAATTAGAGGGCTTTCATTTTGAGGGCTTTAGGGCACCAGGGGCACGTTCAATCTCAAAACTGTGTTCACCGTTTTTCACCTCTGAACGGTGTGAAACGGCTTTGCGTTCTGTTTTCTCTGGTTTGGTGGGTGTGTCTCTCGTTTATTGGCTGTGTCCCAGGTGATACCCAATCAGCAGAGACCTGTATGTAAACTCATGGTAATAGAAAGGCAGAGAGCTTGCGCACACAGCAGGGTGTTCCACGCATCCCTGTTTCAGTTTAAAAAAAAAAAAATTTGTTGCTACGTTTTGTCGGGGCTGAACGCGGCCCTGTTCTCAACTGGAAGTGGATCTCTATCCCCTCGGTCCCTACAAGTACCCTCTGAATAACAACAGAGGAGCTGCTGAGATCGGAAAACTGTGAAAACGTGTGGACACAAGTGAGACGGCTCCACCAACAGCTCTGCAAATAGAAGAACACGTCTTGAAAAATCACGGGATGAGCTTTTTGAGACACAGCCTCATTAAAATGAGAAGTGGATTCCAATGACGCAGTTTCAGCACATGCCTTAGGTTACTTCCTGTTCATTTTTCACAGTGTATACTATGCAGTGTGAAAGTGGAACACACTGTAGGATATATCTCCCAGAATTCAGTTATTTCAGAATCTCATACACCAGTAGAGCACCCTGGAGCACAGAGAATTGCACCGATCCACTTTTCTTCTGTTCCAATCCGAGACCTGGTTAAATAAAATATTAAAAAACGTACAAAGCAATGAATTTGAAGTGTAGGTTGAGCAGACATTAGATACAGCCAGCTGTTACAGTGGTGCTCCTAAGTTTATGAACCCATGCTAAAGTTGACTAAAAAAAATCTTTTGGAAATTGATCTTAATTAAAAGAAATGAGGGAAAAGCCAACCTTTAAGGACACCAATTTTCTTTGTGAATGAATAATGTATCGGAAATAAATAAACGTTGTTCCTTACTTTCTCTCAATGCAAATCAAACCATTAGGCTAACTGAAATAAAAACATGCCAATCTCCAGGTATGGTGAGGGGTATGTGATGATGTGGGGCTATTTTAATTCCAAAGGCCAAGGGAACTTTATCAGGATGCATAGTATCCTGGATCCATGAAATAACTGGTCTTTAAAAATAAACATCTGCCTGCCTCTATGGGAATTTAACATAGGGGTGTACTTACTTATGCCCCCTGTATTTTAAGGAAGAACATTTATTTATTTACGATACATTATTCATTCATAAAAGATAATTGGTGTCCTTAAAGGTTGGATTTTTCCTCATTTTTTTAATTCCTCTTTTTAGTCAACTTTAGCATTGGTTCATAAACTTATGAGCACCACTGTATATGCACAGAAATGGATTTGATCAGTAATAAAAGACGAGACCAGGCCAGAGGTGGGTTTGTGTCCGACGTTGAATAGTTGAAGTGTGAAAACACAGCCGGGAGAAACTGGCTTAAGCCCCACCCTCCCACCCTAGACCAGTGGTCCCAAAGAGTTAAAGCTGTCAATTGTATGGAAAGTATAACTGCAAAACTACAATTCAGGATGGTTATTTATTTAGAGAGATGGTCGCCTGTCATACAGTATTTGACAGGAGATTAGTGTGTTGAATTGGGACCGGGGTCCTGCAATTAGGAAAGCATCCTCTCACTTCCTGTGTGTTCGTAGTAGCATGCCGATTATTGGGTATAAGTGCATGTCAAAACTACCTGTTTCTGTACCACGTTGTGTGAGATGTCTTGTCAAGGATCTTGTTTTAATAAATGTAAAAAATAAATAAATAATGAAAACACAGCCGGGAGTAACGTGTGATTTAGAGGCCCTAGAGTCGGACTCTCCTCGACGAGGTTCTGGGCTTTAAAGCAGTCACACCGTGCTATTGACGCTGGTTTCTCTGCAGCGGCCCAACAGGCCAGGGGGACATTCTCCACCACCAGATTATGGAATCTTAATCGCTGACGTGGATCAGCACCTGATAGCCATATTGGATCTGCCCCTTCTCTACTTGACAGTGGCTTGCATTTGATTGAGAGTGCTGACACAACAGTCATCCTTCAGACAAGCCACTCCAGCTAAACGTGGCCATTCACTTCCTGGGCCTAAAGGGGGCAGCTGAAAGGGAGGGGGGGGGGGCACACTGGTGACAGAGCCAATCAGGCCGGAGGAGGCTAAGAGTAATAGTGACACCTCCCAATTCAGCCCACTGCCAGCACTGGGCTGTGTGTGTGATGCTGCAGGGGTGTGGTGCTGAGCACTGAACAGCGACGTGACGGTGTCAATGATTCCTATCAATGCTTCTGCGAATGCATATTCAATCTAAAATGGTATTCATGTCACATATATGAGCTGTGTGCTGGTGCACGATGCCTTGTACACATTATCTGCATCTCATGTTTTGGATTCTCTTCTGAAGTAACTGGTGGAGCTCCGAGCGTGGAGCCAGCCATGACTATCCTGTTGATGGACAAAGAGAGCGGGATTCCCTCCCGTCTTGCCTGTCCTCGAGCCAACGTATCAATTTAATAAGCAGCAGTCAGCTGCATCTGAGGCAGCCATGGGGTATCTGAGGACACAACGCTGCTTTCGGCATGGGGAGGTCCTGATGAGATCTGCTGACTGAAAAGCATGCGCTCTCTTTCTCGCTCCACACAAAGGAATGGCACACAAAGGAAGCGGTGAGTCTGTAAGTCAATAGGAAAAACACGATCTGCTGTTGGTACATATGAGGAAATCTGCTGACCACTGGAACAAAAAGGCACGCAGTCCCAGCTGCTAAAATGAATACGAGAATAAAAGCGTGGATGGTAGCAGCGGTGTGTCCGGGCCATTCTCTGATCAGGAGGAGCTAGGAATGCCGAATCCAACTCACAAATCTTGCAGGTAATTCAATCCTGCTTATCAGGAACCGTAAGCACCAAGTTCCAAATGGCAAGTTTAGCTGTATTACTGTTAGACTGGGAGGATGGAGAAGAGATGGTGTCCTCCCTCAGAGAGACTGTAGTGACACACACACACACACACACACACACACACACACACACACACACACACACACACACACACACACACACACACACACACAGAACCTTAAGGGAACAACATGTTGAAAGAAAACTGTGTGTTACAGGCAGCAGGCATTACACAGCCACCAGTTAACACTGCTAACAGCTCAATAACAAACCAGCTAGTTAGACAGGGGGGACGGACTATTAACTCGAGAAAAGTCAGAAGTTTAATCGCCCACTTTACTCGCTGAGCAGGATGCCCCTGTGTCTAGAAAAGAGAGAAACAGAAACAGAAAGAGAGACATATGAGACAGAGTCTGTGAAGCCCTCAGACCGCAGCTCAGCCCCGGGAGAATCTACTAGCCACACGGTATATGAAGAAGAAGAGCCGCTGCCGCTGCTGGACAACAAAGCAAACCTCTACAGTTAACCTAACGCTAGTGATGCTGCTGCTTGCTGCCAACTTTGTTGAGCGGAGGATCTGCAGAGTACTGTTCCTCCGGACGGGCCCAAAGCTGAGCCGCGGTCCAGAGGCTGGTCCCGGCTACAGTCCGCCCGGGTAAGCCCGGTGTGAGTGACTTGTAGCTGCTCCCTCCTCTCCAGACAATAAACATTCCTCAGACAATAAACATTCCTCAGACATGCAGCAGCAGCAGCAGCAGGCTGGCCGCCGACCTGCGCCATCTTAGTTACACTCACTCACTGTGCTTTTTCGCGATTCTTGAACAAAGAGCTTTCCCGGCGGAGCTGGTCCGACCCGGGACCGTTACTTCCGACAAACACACGACACAACTTAAGATGTACACACTTCAAGCTCTTACCGGTATGTTCTTGTATCCGTGTCCCGAACAGGAGGACAAACAGAAGGCATGGTATTGCATCCATCGTGGCTACGGACCAATCTGCCAGCCGACTGCTAACTTCTCACAGCGCTGAGGAAGGTAGACGCCGATTGGCTAATAGGGCCGCAAGTCCCGCCTCCCGAGGGGAAATCTCGATGCTGATTTGCGGAGCGCTCCGCCACACCCCGCCCCACTGGAGCAACTCCACCACTGCTGTAAACAAACACTGTTGCTGTTCACAATAATGACAGAGTAGACTATTTAATGTCAGCATCTAATATAATTAGGCTATACATCTAATATAAGTATACATTTTATATAATAGATGCAATCGATATGTTCTGATGCACTACACGTCCTAATCTTTCAACAACCACCTCATGAGCAAAACTCCTAAAAGACAACCTATCATTACATCTGATTTAATACTACCCACAGGAAAACTCCAGTGTAGTCAGCGTGAAAACATAAGGGTCACAGGTCAACAGAATCCTCCACAGAAAAGGTTTAGAACCAGAGGAAAGAAGAAGTAGGAAGGTGACACTCAGGTGATGGTCAGACAGAAAGAACATGTCACTGTGTCTCTGACTGAGGAAACATATGATAATAATACTAATAATAACAGCAGCAAACACAGATACCATTCTACCCCAGATAACATATCCTCAATGACATGCTGTGGCTAGGCCTGTGTGCATCTCTCCATATGTCAGTCTTTCACACACACACACACACACACACACACACACACACACACACACACACACACACACACACACACACACACACACACACACACACACACTCCTAGTCCCTGGAGAGTGGGACTGTTATTTGATGTCCAACTGAGCTCTGCATGGCCTTGCACCCGCACACACACACACACACACACACACACACACACACACACACACACACACACACACTAAAAGCTTTGCCTAAAAGCTGGGGAATAAGAATGGTATGGAGAACACTTTCAGGAGATAGATGAATCGTTTGAAGATACAAATGGGGAATCTTATTTTAAATCCTAAACGTTATATTTACTTAAACAGATGTTTCTAAATGGAGGGCCCCATTCGGACACCCCATCCCCCTTAAAGCACTTACACAAAGGCCCAGCTGCTCTCTGCAGTAGCCTAATCAAATGCTGTTCATGTCGTAATGCTGATACCGGTTTTTATTTGCATTTACAATTTTGGCATTTAGCGGACGCATTCATCCAGAGTGACTTGCAATGTGGTGAACAGTAGAGAAAGCTCACATTTTTAATAACAAAATAACGTGACGCAGTGTGAAGGCCAGGGATGATATTGCTGTGAACACAGAATGACGTTGCAAGGAAATAGGTGCAAATAAAGGATGAGTGGAGATTCAGTGGGGGATGTTCCCCCTCAGTGGTTCTGTCTGGAGTGAGTCCACAAGTCCACGAGTAACACAAGCTCTCTTTCGTTAGTCAAATCAACATGTCCTCATCCAGGACAAGGAGGGGGAAAAGAGGAGATATCACTCATATTTTTAGGGTACAACATATGCACAGGAACATCTAGTCTGCTGAAAGGCTGACATGCTACCCCACCACTGTTACAGAGCATGAGGATTGAGTCGCTTCTTTTGCTATGTTCAACAATAGCTAACGTGTCATTATATCCGAGATGGACACATTGAAATTGATCATACTTGAATTGTACAGCGGAGTCTGTCACTGTACTTACTTAAAAAGTTCTGTCAGGCTGAGAACACCCAAAGTGCACCTTGACGGAAACCATCCTCCAGCGCTGGATGTGTGTGGGGGGGGGGCTTTAGGGGCTGCAGCCTCCCCCCCCCCCCCCCCGGTGGTGACTGCAACCCCTGCAGCTTTCAAGCTTTCACTTGGCAATAACCTTATACTCGTGGACAAACCAGTTCCTGTCTGCAATGAATGACATGCAATTATTTTGGAAAAAAAGGAAATGTTTGAACAGGAAAAATAACACAACCTCTCTGCCCTGTAGTGTTTAAATAAAGGGAACGGACTGTGCCCTGTCCAGGGATCAGACTCTATCTGATATCTGGTGCTGTGGATGGAGCTCTGCCAGTCACACACCACTGCTCTGCTTTTATTCTCTGTTCTAGAATCTGACCCAACCCTACAAAAGAATGACACCATTTCTTACCGTACGCTGCAAGAGACATATCCAAATATATCCAAGAGACAAATGACATATCCACCTCGCTGCTAGAACCGAGTGTTCTTCAACTGAGCTATGAGAGATGTGAGATATGGTGTAAGATATGAGTAATGAGACTTTATCTTGGATGCTCGATTTAATTTAGCCTTTTTTATTGAAATAATTTATTTTGACTTTTGAATTGTTAAAAATAAAACACATGCAATCCTCTTTTCAAAAGTGTTTCTGTTGTTTCACTATTTTTCTGCTGTCATTGTATTATACATATCACCCTCTACGAGTCTGTATGAGACTGTATGAATGTATGAGATTAGATTCAACTTTACAGGTACGGAGACACCAAAAAGCATTTAGCATCTAACCAGAAGTGCAAAAAAGCAGCAAAGGGCCCATGATCTCCCAGGTCCACACCTTCACCTATAGGAGGGGTGGCCCTCGGAAGTCCCAGAGGACCTCAGGGGTGATTTGTCCTGCTGGACCGACGTCTGTGTGTCTCGGGGACTCTGCACGGTCGTCCCCAGCACCCTGAGAGCGTGTATCCTGTCTATGGCACACCCTGCTACCCGGTACCCGTTGTCTTCGTTGGCCGGATTGGTTAGGTTTAGGCAAGAGGAGTAAGAATGGTCAGGGTTAGGGTAAGAATGTCAGGGTTAGTCAATCAGAGGAACAGTATGGCAGAGCACGGTGGGACGTTCCTCCGCCATCCTAAGAAACGCACATTTGCCTTAGGGAGGCCGCATCCTGAATCCTGTGTGTGGTTACAGGACTGGTTGTCAGTCAACATTTTACTGATATGTCCACTTGCCTCACATTGACATGTGGTAATCGAAAATGTAATCAAGGTGACTTTACATTCCCTCCAAAATGTATTGGCTGTTGCAAATTAGTTGTGTATAAACTTAATTTCTAGGACAGGGTTGACACTTTGGTCCATGACAAGGAATGTAGAAAACTGATGTTTGCGTTTCCATGGAATTTGCTGATTCATGGTCTCAACAGGAAGAATTGGAATTTTTGTTGTTGACCCCTGTTACTTTTCCATGGCTTTTCTGGCCTGATCTTCCACATTTACACAGTATTCAAAATGTAAAACATATAAGTATATGTAAATATAAACATTCATGATCACCAGAGGATGAACCTTACAGAGTGACCTTTGCCCTATTACTGCCTGCAGGGCTTTATTTGTCATCTTGTTCCTCTGACCACAGCTCTGATCAGATGCAGTAGGGCCTGCACTATTTTGTCCAAATGAACAGTGTTGTGTAATATTGTACCGGTACCAAAGTAGCCTTCAGGCGGAGCATTTAACACCTTTTTATGGCACAGCATTCATTCCCTGGCAGGGCCCTTGCCCATTGGATCATGTTCCTTGTGTGCTGCCTTTGCAGTTACTTGCTTTGAAGAGCAACTGATATATGGAATCATCTTCCATACTTCTCATGCCTAATGACCTTGCTGGGAGGTGGGAGCTCTAAAAACATCCCTGCTAAATGGCACACCGAGGAATCTGGGCGGATTCTGAAGATGAATGTGAAGAGTCTGTGGATGGATGGATGGATGGAAAGATGGCAGGGGAGCAGAGGAAGGAGTCAGACTAAAAGCACCTGGATATTTTCCAGATGTCATTGTCCGCTAAAGCTAAAAGTAATACCTCTGTTAGCAGATGGGACTGCAGCGGTGGTAATCAGTCCGCCTACAGTGGAGGATATATCCATTTACATTATGCATGCTCTCAGATGCTCTAATGTAAAAGTATTTAAAACTCACCCCTGTTTAGTCAGTTACATGGCAGGGCATGAATAATTAGATTCCCACTGTGGCTTATTATACTTATATGTCTTATGAATGCTATGGTCAGTTTGGCATATTTGTAGGCTCACGTCTGCATAAGTCAGTGGAATTTTATGGAATATTATTAAGGAAGGTTGCAGTAAGCTGTATCATCAACCTTTAAGCTTGTCATAATTTTACATTGCTAATGGCACTTTCATGATTTCAATAATCAGCGTAGTTTCTTCATTGGCTGAATCACAGGTGACCACAGCTCTCCAGCTTGTCCTGTGGTCAGCAGTGGTGGAAAGTAACTAAGTAAATATGCTCCAGTACTGTTCTTAAGTACAATTGATCAACAACCCAAACCATCCAACCATATACGGTAGGTTGTTTGTTCCTCCCCTCTAATCTGACCCACAGGAGCATTTTCCAACCTCATATCTAAACCAGAGAAGGTAACGGTCCAGTTTTAAACACGTTAACGTTGTGAAACCGTCAGTTTGGTTAGGTCAAGGCACCAAAACCACTTAGTTAAGTTTAGAAAAAAATGGTGGTATGGTGTCTGTTTTCTTTTCTTTTCAAACATGACCCCCGGTCTCCTGGGTGAAAGTCCTGTGTTTGTTTGACCCATCCATCGCCCCAACCTGGTATTTAGCATTCAGCACTGCCATTCATTTTCAATAGAGCTCAACAGTCCCACCCACAGCGGGTTCGGGAACTAAAAATACAATGCAATTTCTCCATTGACAAATTGGAGTATAAGCCATAAAATTGTAACCGTCGATGGTAGACTTAAAACCAGCTATAACATGACTAAGCGATTGTATATGCTCATATAGATGCCAAAAGTTCATGAGGCACCAACCTTGTTTTGAGATAAATGTCTTTTATTCGCGATGTCTGATCAGGTTACATGTAACGCTGGATCAGTAACTGGAGACCTTCTACTGCAGAACCACCACTTGTATTTTGATAAAAGTACATTTTGCTGATAATACTTTCCTACTTTTACCTAAGTCGAACTTTGAATTTAATGTATTTTTACATTGTTGTATTGGTACTTTTACTAAGTAGAGGTGGTCAGCCATCCTCTGACAGCAGGTCAGGAATGAGCAAAAAAAAAACAGCTGAATTTCACTACTCTGAAACACAAAGGTATCACACTTCAAGTTATAGCACAAAAGGCAGCTCTCATTCCATTTGAAGAACTGCTTCACAATCAATCAATCAATCAACATTTATTTATATAGCACTTTACAGCAACCAGCAGGTATCCAAAGTGCTTTATATCAGGAACCAAGAATAAAACAACATATCATACAATAAAAAGAATGAAACATAGAAAACAGTAAAATCAGAAAAGGTTACATAGAAACAGGAGGAGGAGAGGGAAATTGTCACCGCTCAAAGCCATTCTAAACAAATAGGTTTTGAGTTTGGACCTAAAAAGAGCATCTGTACATCTGTAATAGTGCGAATATCAGGGGGTGAAACGCTAAAATGCACAGGGAGCCAATGTAGGGTGTAGAGAACGGGAGTGATGTGTGCACGTCTAGATGTATTTGTTAAAAAGCGAGCAGCAGCGTTTTGCACAAGTTGAAGTCGTGAGATGGAGGTTTGATTCAGACCAACATAAAGAGCATTACAGTTATCCAACCTTGAACTAATAAAAGCATGAATCACCCTTTTCTAGATTGTGCCTGTTACTTTAGCCAGGAGAAGAAGCAGGAAAAAGCTCATTCTAACAAGTACACAATAGGCTCATAGAATCTTCTTTCCTATACATGCAACTCAAATCATTGTCATTACACACATAAGGCCTTAAAACAACCACCTTAACCATCCACACTAGCAGAAGAAACACCGTAATACTGTAAATACTGCGTAAAACACTGATCAGACAATATCTCTCCCTCTCCCAAGATTTTACTTATCACTAGATACACCATGACAAATAAACCCAACCTTCAACTCATAAAAGGAACAGTACAAGGTAAACCACAGTCACTACAAATTACATCTGACACTGCCCAACCGTACAACACTTCTGGAAAAAGAAACTGTCCCTCATATTGGACTCTCTCCACCACTCTGAGACGTATCATCAATCACACCTGCCATCCACGTTATGAAAGTAACACTCATGGCTTTAACTGTCGCCCCTTAAACTGGAGAAGCAGAAAAAAAAGAAACAACTCAATATGGATAGACCTCTTTAACAATGGAGAAACTAACTGTGCACACACACACACACACACACACACACACACACACACACACACACACACACACACACACACACACACCTTTGTTAATTGTCCTGTAGTCATTGTTTTTGTTTTTGCTGTAACAAAGAGAAACCTGACGACATATTTCCCTGTGGGCAAAGCCTATTAGCTTCAATGGTAAGTTGCTGAGCAAGGGGGTTCTCTGTGGTTCGGACGTTTGGACAGGTATAAAAGGAAAGGGTTAAACCAGGTGGGAAGCAACAGCACATCCACAGCCAACATGAGCAACAGCGGCATGAACATGAGGGGCAAGATCATCTTCTACGAGGACAGGAACTTCCAGGGGCGCTCCTATGAGTGCATGGGCGACTGCCACGACATGAGCTCCTACCTGAGCAGGTGCCACTCCTGCAGGGTGGAGAGCGGCTGCTTCATGTTCTACGACCAGCCCAACTACATGGGAAACCAGTACTTCATGAGGAGGGGAGAGTACTCTGACTACATGAGCATGATGGGAATGAGAGACTGCATCAGGTCCTGCCGCATGATCCCAATGGTAGGTTATAAATCACACTATCATCCTACTACGGGTGACATCACACGCAAAAGCTACTCCACCTAGGGGCAGCTCTACTGATTTTGTACCTCCTACAGTTAAGAGAAATTTAGGTAATGGGTCCTTTTTGTATGTAGCAACAAGCCTGTGGAACATCAAAAGATGGTCAGATGTTTAGGAGGTTGGTGCAAAGATAACAAAAAGGGTCAAATAAAATCAATCGATCAATCAAAACGGGACACTATATATAATATCCATTTGTTTTTATTCCCTTCAAAAAACAGCACAGAGGCCAGTTCAGGATGAGGATCTACGAGAAGGAGAACTTCGGGGGCCAGATGCACGAGATGATGGACGACTGCGACAACGTCATGGACCGCTACCGCATGTCCAACTGCATGTCCTGCCACGTGATGGACGGCCACTGGCTGATGTACGAGCAGGCCCAGTTCAGAGGCAGGATGATGTACATGAGGCCCGGCGAGTACAAGAGCTTCAGGGAGATGGGCATGAGCGGCACGAGGTTCATGAGCATGAGGCGCATCATGGACTCTGGCTACTAAATATTCACCCAGTGTTTCAAATACCAATAAATAAAGTAATTTTTGCACTAAACACAAAGAAAAGGAATAAGCGTTTTATTCTTTGTCGTCAAGGAAATCTAGGATTTACTGCAGGGACATTGTAGCCTGGAAATCCAGACCCCAATCCGAAAGATTAAGGGTCTGGCATTGAGAAATGAAAATGGCCCAACTCGAGGGGCGGCACCAAGCATGCATTTGAAAATCTCACTGCACACAATTGGATAACACTACGACCAATCACAACAATACACGGGCTGACGTATCCCCTTAGGGGCGCTTAGCTACCAGCGGAGCTAAGGCCGGTTACACATTGCCTGCGTGGCGTGAGCGTGGCGTGTCAGCTGCGTGGCGGCTGCGTGGATTTTTCTATGTCTTTACACACCAGAAACGTGTCTGATGCGGCGCTGCTGCTGCTGCTAGCCTTGTCTGGATACATGTATCTGTATATATGTTTCCCATTGATAAAATGAAATACCATGTTAAACATAAATATATACTGATCTGATTACAGCAAAGACAACGTCGGCAGTATTGACGGCAAAATAGGCCACAGGATATTTTGTTCTGTATTGACAGGTGCAATATTAGAAAATTAATTACATTTATATCTGCATTTATATCAAAACCTAGACACGGCGTGTCGCGTGAAAAATAGCAGGCACGCGTTTTCGGCGCGGCTCGAGCCGTGTCACGCAGGCAGCGTGTAAGCTCTAACCTGTTAACATGGGAGCCGAAATATAAACGGACACGCCACGGAGCCGACACGCTCGCGCAACGCATCCAGTGTGTAACCGGCCTAACTGGTAGATTAAACTGTCGTCATCTGTTTAGCTCGCCTCTGGCCCGCCTATATCAGATACACCGATGTGATTGGTGCAGCTCGGCTACAAGGGCATAGTTAGGGCAGAGTGACTCCCTGAGCAAATTCAAATTGTGCTCTTGCGAGAACTCTGGATTTCTAAGGTAGGGACATTGAGTCTCTGTAACAATAAGAATAATTCATCACAAATAATTAGTAAGATAAGGGCAAAATAAATCTTCTTCTTTTGGTTGTTATTAATTATTAGCTGTGTGTGCTGCCCTCTCCAGCCTTCTGATTGGGTTAGGGGATTAGACATTCACTTCCTGTGGCGGTGTGCGTTGGCCAGCTGCTGCAGCCCAGCACGCTCACACACCCCTCAGGTTCTCAGCGCCAGTGGTGTCGCCTGGATGAATGCTCTGCACTGGAAATGGAGCGGGTCATAGAGCAGCACCACCCACGAAGTTATAGAATTATTATGAGTCATATTTCTATAATTATTATAGTTAGTGGAGGTAGATGGCCGCCCACCAAGAGCCCGGTTCTGTCCAAGGTTAAAGGAAGTTTATCATCGCCGCTGTCCCACTGAGTAAACTGTTGGCTCTCTGTATTTTATAGAGTGTGGTATAGACCTGCTCTGTGTCTATAAAGTGACACTATAAATAAAATGGAATTAAACTGAATCGTCATTTAAAAAGACTGTAATCAGGCATTCTCCACTCAATGTTTGTAGATGTGTGTTAGAACTATCCAATTAAAGTGAAAAACAGTTGAGAACAGTAGAAATTGCTCTATGGTGTTTTAAGCCCCCAACATCGACTTCAAGGCAAGGCTGTGACCGTCGACTTGAAGGCACCTAACCCTAACCCTAACCCTAACCCTAACCATTGCCTAATCCTAGATCCTAGATGACGTTGGGGGCTTAAAACACCAAACACCGTAGAAATTCTATAAGCTATGGACAGAACACATACATTCCATTTCAGATCATCCAGCCATGAGGGCAAGTTGTCTCTATTTTAGTTCAGTCGTGAAATAATGTTTGTAAGAAACAGGTGCTATATTATGCATGCAAAGCATCACTCATAGTAGGAAAAGAAATAGCGGAGAAATCTGGGACACCAGCTGGTTTCTTATGTTTCATGTCATAATACTGTATGTCAAACATTAAACCTGGACAAGACTCCCATCCATTCAACAGACACAGTAAAGGCTGACAGGGAAATAATCAGTTATTATGTCATTCAAGGCCTTGTACAGTGATTGTCATCAATTTGCATTACTGAGCTCCTGATGAATGCCAAACACATCTTATGGCGCTGACACACCAACCCGATTATCGGCCGTCGGACAGTCTGGCGAGGTCGGTGACTCGAGTCTGTTCGGTGTGTTCCGTGCCCTTGTCAGTCGGAGGAGCCGTCGGCGTCCATTTGGGCCAATTTGACTTGTTGATTCGGCCAGTGGGCAGTCGGACTCAATGACCAATCTGATTGGTGGAGTGCTAACCCTTGACTAGTGAATCAGTGCTTCTTCCACAAGAAGAAGCCCGAGAGCTGACAACGCCAGTATCTTCTTATCGTATTTTCTTCCGTTCAGCGAGTTAATGACAACAACGATCAATGTGGATAAGGTTGTTATAGTTCGATGACCATATGTAGGCTATTCATTTGAGCCAGAGTAGGTGACAACGTTGCGGATGAAGAGAAAGAGAGAGATGCAACTCCACCTCCTCGTCTTTCCAGACAATTTGTTGTTAGCTTCGAAGTGTTTTGGTTTGGCGCTACTAGGGAGAGAAGTAGAAGGAAGGTCTTACACAGGCGCGCGGCCTTGGTGGTGTTGTGTGGCAGTGCCACCTAGCCGCCTGGTTTGCATACTACATCGAATTTTACACACTTTTGTGTCACCGTATGCATGCAGATTCCCCCCCCAAAAAAACTCCCATCTAAACGCGGAATAAAAAGTGAGAACGCAACGCCACTTTTGTGTTTTCTCTTCAGATCGTTTCTGTCTAAACATAGCCTAGGTCAAGAGAGATGTTCCGTCATTTTCGGTTTTCAGTTTTTGGGCGACAATACAGATTAGCGCCGCCTGCTGTTATGAAGATGTACTACGTCTTGTGCACGAGCAGAACGTACGCTCAAGCCGCTTCGTCATTTTTTTTACCTTTGGGAGCCGACTGATCAGTCCGACTGCCTTTTCTGCCGACGGTCGGCCATCTGGTTGGTGTGTCAGGGCCTTTATATGCAAAGGAGTCCTCCAAGCTTCCCAAAAGCAACCTGAAACTAAAATATTTATTATTTGCCTTTAATACAAAAAGTTTGTTTTTGGCACCTCAGGCCTCAAAATACAGTAAGACATATAAGAAATGTATAAGATATATCTATCTACCCTGCAGTGTGCAGAGCTGCAGGGTAGCAATGGCTAATTCCTCTCCCTCTCCTGCTCTCTCTTGCTCTGTGTGTCAAATGTTTAGCTACTCCTCTGCCTCCTTTAGTGATAACGATACATGTAATAAATGTAGTATATTCGCTGCTCTGGAGGCAAGGCTTAGTGAGTTTGAGGCACGGCTACGCATCATGGAATCAGAATCATATGCTTCCGTAGATAGCCAGGCCAACATACTGTAGCTTCTGTAGCTTCTGCTAGCTGTCCCCCGGTAGGCCCTGAGCAGCCGGGCGAGTGGGTGACTATCCGAGGGAAGCGTAGCGTTAGATCTAAACCAGGGAGTGCACATGATGACGGTCGCTCTAAACCGGATCTATTAAATATTAGATCTCTGTCTTCTTGACGATTTGATATCAGATTATAAAATTGATTTATTTTGTCTTACTGAAACCTGGCTGGGCCATGAAGAATATGTTAGTCTAAATGAAGCGACTCCTCCCAGTCATATTGACACTCAAATTCCTAGAGGCTCAGGCCGAGGAGGGGGAGTTGCAGCCATCTTTGATTCAAGCCTGTTAATTAATCCTAAACCTAAACTAAATTATAACTCGTTTGAGAGTCTTATTCTTAATCTTCAACATCCAAAATGGAAAACATTACAGCCAATCATATTCGTTGTTATTTACAGGGCTCCAGGTCCGTATTCTGAATTTTTATCCGAATTCTCAGAGTTTTTATCATGTTTAGTCCTTAAATTTAAACATGATTTTAATATCCATGTGGACGTTGTCAATGATAGCCTTAGCACTGCTTTCAACTCATTATTGGATTCAGTCGGTTTCAGTCAGAGTGTGCACAAGGCGACGCACTGTTTTAACCACACTCTCAACCTTGTGCTGGCATATGGTATTGAAATTGAGGATTTAATAATATTTCCGCAGAATTCGGTATTATCAAATCATTCTTTAATTACTTTCGAATTCTTACTACCTGACTATACTAAATTAGATAAAAGCTTCTACACTAGATGCCTATCTGACAGTGCTATAGCAAAATTTAAGGAAGAGATTCCAACAGCATTTGACTCTTTGTCATGCCTTAACATAACAGAAGACCTTTATGTTAACCTCAGTCCCTCTCAAATTGATACATTTGTAGACGGTACGACCTGCCTACGGTCGAGTTTAGACTCCGTTGCTCCCCTCAAAAAGAAGATGATGAAGCAAAGGAAACTAGCACCTTGGTATAACTCCCAAACTCGCAAATTAAAACAAATCTCGCGAAACATCGAAAGTAAATAGCGTTCCACCAAAGTGGAAGAATCTCGTTTGGATTGGCAAGAAAGTCTCAAAACCTATAGGAAGGCCCTAAGAAAGGCCAGATCAGACTATTACTCATCACTAATAGAAGAAAATAAGAACAACCCAAGGTTTCTTTTCAGCACTGTAGCCAGGCTGACAGATAGTCACAGCTCTACTGAGCCATCTATTCCTCTAGCTCTGAGTAGTGATGACTTCATGAGCTTCTTTAATGATAAAATTATAACAATTAGAGATAAAATCTATCACCTTTTACCCTCAACTTCTAACGGTTCACCTTTAAACGCAGGAACGCTAGAAAGAACGACTAGACCTGACATATACTTAGACTGCTTTTATCCTATAGACCTTCAACAATTAATGTTAAAGATATCCTCAGCTAAGCCATCTACCTGTCTCTTAGACCCCATCCCAACGAGACTACTCAAAGAAGTGTTACCCGTGGTTAACACTTCATTACTATATATGATCAATATGTCCTTATTAACAGGTTATGTACCGCAGTCATTTAAAATAGCTGTGATAAAACCTCTTCTGAAAAAACCCACCCTCGATCCTGAGGTCTTAGCAAACTATAGACCTATATCCAACCTTCCCTTTCTATCAAAGATCCCTGAGAAGGTAGTTGCTAATCAGTTATGTGATTTTCTACATAGCAATAGTTTATTTGATGACTTTCAATCAGGATTTAGAAAGAATCATAGCACAGAGATGGCACTGGTGAAAATTACTAACGACCTTCTAACTGCTGCAGACAAAGGACTTGTCTCCATTCTTGTTTTACTAGATCTTAGTGCTGCATTTGACACTATTGACCATACCATCCTGTTACAGAGACTGGAACACTTAGTTGGCATTAAAGGAATCGCACTATAGATGTATGAATGAGAGGGATTCATATTTAAAGTGAAATTTGTAACAGTGAAATAAAGTAAAACTAAAGATAACACATTGATTAAATAGAGAGAATGTGCAGAACCCCCCCCCCCCCTTAATTTACATATATTATTTCTGAGCTTTCAATTGTTATCATGTGACCAAAGGTGATGAGACCTGAACCAATGACAACGGACCCAGTCCATGTCCTATTGACCATTGTGAAGCATGTGTTGTTTTCATTACAGACCAACAGACACACACACACACACACACGCACACACACACACACACACACACACACACACACACACACACACACACACACACACACACACACACACACACACACACACACACACACACACACACACACACACACACACACACACACAGGTAAGAGAGCAAATATACCAAAATGTCCAGGTAAGATGTCTGTATGTAACATACACAGTTGTGGAAATGTGAAACACACTTCCTTTTCTATAGTAAAACTGTGGACTTATTGTTTTTTACACATCATTTAGCTGACACTTTTATCCAAAGCGACTTAAAATTGCTATACATGTCAGAGGTCGCACATCTCTGGAGTAACTAGGGGTTAAATATCTTGCTCCAAGACACATTGGTTGTCATGTGTCCCATCACAGTGGGAATTGAACCCAGATCTCCTTCACCAAAGGCACACATCATATCCACTGCGCCATCACCACCCCACAAAGTAATGGAAGTGTAAGCAATGGGAACCCCACAGTCATTATATTTAGAGATGACGCAGGCTCACGGCAAGAGAGGACATCTAATGTGTTGAAAAAAAAAACTTCTAAAAAATCTGGACTATTACGTACCTTTAGTTTCTAACATTTCCAGTAATTATGTAATTACTACAGACACAATATATAAATATATATATATATATATATTTGATGTAGGTAAGCAAACCAAGGATTTTCATTCATTCTTGTTTACCTAAAAACTGGAATAAAATAAAAAATGAAAGAACATCATTTCACTAGCCTGACAAGCCAGACCCACATCCAGATGTTGGGTCTGGGAACTCACCATTGACGGAGCTCAATCTGAGGGGCGGGATAAATGCTTGTCTTTCAAAGTCTCTCTGCACGCAATAGGATAGCGCTACAACCAACCAGAGCAACGAAGAAGGTAGAGGAGCTAGTTGATAGATTCAACTTTTGCCGTATCCGGTCAGCAAAACTCTGAACACATCTTCCTTTTTTAAGAATGATTTCTGTGCCGTTCTTTGTTCTTTCCTCAAAGAAAAGCTTAACTCCAAGTCTTCCAGAAGACCGCTGTTCCCAGCAGCAGCAGCAGCAGCCATAAGCCCCACCCACCAACTCTATCCATGATGTGATTAGCCTGACCAAAATTTGGTTTTTCCAGCTCGCAAGTCAATGGAGAGTGCCTAGACCCCCCTGGCTGCAAAATAAATTTGCTGCCATTAGGGTGCGTCTAGATTTCTAGGCTATAATTTCACTCTTTTCTTGAAGAAAATATTGTTTGTGTAAAGTCACTTAAATTGTTCAAACTGTAAAGACAAAAAGTTGGTATGTTCTGTCTTGTGTCGGAGTGTTTTTACTCTCAGTGTGTTCTGAGTGACAGTGTGTGTTATCTCAGTGAGGAGTGTTCTGAGGGTTAGCCCTTGTGTGGTCACCAGGACCCGAAGGACAAAACAAGGGTTAATACAGCACCTTAGTGCTTGTTTGTACAGCATTTTGGTCAGCTTAAACTGTGTTTAAATGTGCTCTAGAAACAAACTTTACTTACTTACTTTACAATAGACAGGGTTTAGAGAGCAATTCTCAACAAAATAAACGGAAGTACATAACCCTTGTGTGGTCCTTCGGGTCCTGGTGACCCGAAGGACCACACAAGGGTTATGCAATAAAAAAAACCTGTAAGAAGAAAGCAACAAGTTAGTATTTCCAAATGTTGACATAGCACTGACTATTTCTGTACTATGCCATGGCGGCCTTTTTTAAAAACTGAGACCTGTTATAAATAGACTGTGTTCCACAATGCTCCAAAACAGACTGAGTCACCTGTTTCTCATGTCCACTGTGAAAATTAGATTTTACTGGCCTGATCAAGGACTTCTCTGCCAGAACAACTATGGTATAAGAAAGAGGGTGGTGTGCAGATGTTGTACATGTTGTACTAGTTGGCATGTTCCTGTAGCATTGCTGTCTAAAGTAAAGTGTGTGCGTGTCTGTGTGTGTGTGTAATATTCCTAGCAGGGACGTGCAAAGACATTTGGAGGGGCTATTGCTCTAATCTGGAGCTTCTTTGAGCTCTTTCTCTCTCTTCTTCAGTTGTCTTTGTTGTGAAGGCATACTTAAGCACACTAAACTAACATTAGGCTATACTTTTTTTTTAACGCAAAGTTTATTACATTAACCAATTGGGACATTAATTTATCATTTAATAACAAAATAAGGCAATTTTCACTTTCTCGAACGACACATCTGATAGTTGGTTGAAAACTCACGTAACATATTGCGCCCTATCTTGCACCCAGCGCAATTGCCTTTGTACACCGACGCATGTATCATTCCTATTTTACACCCGACGCACAACGAACCTTTCCCTCCACAGACGAACATCGGTAAATTAGGGAATGTATTTGTATTTGAAAAATTCCCATTTTTGCAAACCATACATAATTACAAGGAAAAATATTACTGAAAATGCGCTTCAGGTGTTTGGATAGGTCAGGAGGCACTTTACAGTACAGTCCTCAAAAAGTGGCAGCATTCTTTGTGGCTTGTTGTGTTTTACACATTTCCATGAATCATGGATGTGTTGATGACATAAATGAGGAAATATTAGAGGACTTAAGGACACGTGATGTTGAACTACGGTGGGATTGGACACTTGAGGGTCCGGGAGTGGCAATGCGCGATGTGCTCCTGGTGGAGCGGGTGGACGGAGATGGAGTGGGGGGAGGAGGAAGGGGCACAACAGGTGCAGGTGGTGCGTTTGGAGGCCCACGCTCCATGGCTGCAGCAATCCTCTCCAGACTTGAGGAGATGCGCCCGAGAGGCCGCAGCAACATCGCCACCCGGCCAAGACGGGCATTTATTACTTCGCCGCATCCCGGACAGCTCCCGCTGGCGTGCACCAGGCAAAATCTGCCGTCATAATAGCAATCCGTCATGGAACAAGAGCGCCTGCTCTTAAAGGGAATGTGAGATGACGCTCTGATTGGTTATTTTCACGTTACGCCCAAACCACACCTAGCTACTTCAGACCAACCCATTTAAGATTTGCGTTGGGCGCAAGAGTCATTTATCCCGCCGGTATAATAGCAACAGCGCCAGAGATCTGCCCACAAAGCTACTTGCATTTCACGTTTGATACTTGCGTTTCAGATCGTTAAGGGCCCATAGGGCCCATTGACTGCAAACAACGTATAACCTAGCATAATTCAAGAGCCCAAACCACCCCATCCCTGAGCCTCTCTCTTCTCTACAGAGCACACACTAATGTAACGGATGTAACGTAACATAGCCACGTTAGCCTGCTGCTGCTAAATACGTTAGGTCATTAGCTTTGGTTGATAGCATTTTACGTTAACATTTAAAGCAATGCTGCGCGACGTTATGCACACGTTACAAGCTGAATCGGCACTTTATTCAAAGCTCAAGTGGATTTTTTTGGTTAACATTCACAGGGCATTTGGCATAATCTCCATAACTTTAAAAACTCACGTGCTGCTCGGTGTGTGAGAATGTAAACAAAGTCACGTGACTGGGGGCAGAGGGCATCGCAGAGGGCATGATTGAATGAGATAGAGAATTTAATTTGATATAACTTAAGTAATGAAGGGTGTATTATCGTATTAATGCAGCCACAACAGCAAAAAAAAAGAAGAAAAAGAAAAAGAAAAGTTTTTTTAGGCTCTTTTGCCGGAGGGGCAGCTAAGCCAATCAAGGCAATTGGGCAGCTGCCTGGGCAACAATAGCCAGTACCTGTCCACGTCCCTGATTCCTAGCGCATGTACTGTTAGCAATGCGAGGAAAATGGTAACTATGGCTGGTTAGGACTTTAAAGGGGAGTTATATATATATCATAGGAGTTATAAGAGTTGGAGACTGCAATTTGCCAGTAGGTGTGAATGTGTGTCAGACCCGTGATATACTGGTCCTCTGCCTACCCTGCCACGACTATCACACAGCTGAGTCGGCCCTGTAAAGCATTATTACTAAGAGAAAGCAGCAGATTTACAGAGGAGAAATAGTCTGCACTGATCACAGGCGGACAGGTGAAGAGGACCTTGCAGTGACAAGGGAAGGACAGGCGGTGAAGGTCTGTTAGAATGCACAGACATGAATCAGGCGAGCTCGAGGCAAGAAAGGGAAGACAGGAGGATGGAGAAGCTGTTGCCATGACATTCTAAAGCAGTTTCATTTTCCTTTCAGCAATACCAATGGCTCTTTCAGAGTTTAAGGTAACAGCTTCTCTGCCATTTACCGGGAGCCAGCAGGTCTTTCAAACATCAGCTAATTACAATGACAGAGAGAAAGATACAGAGGTGGTTTGTCTACAGCAGAAGAGTTCAGCAGCTATTAACATAATTAAAATCTGAAACTATGTCTATCTGACTCGGAAAAGTGCCAGCACAGTGTGTTCCTTTTTGAACCCGAAAGCAATTAACCAAAAGTGGATAGGATTACTGTTGATATGAAACCTATCCAGCAGCAAGGTTTTTATTTTTGCTTCCCACAGAGACAAGCCTTGTAGGAGGCTGATAAGAGGAAGGCCCTGAGGCCAGCTACTACTCTGATCATGTGTTCTCTCATCCCAGCTTTTCTTTTCACCTTATCAAAGGATTTTGGAATGCAAAATAATGCACTTGGCAGAGATGTGCCACACAGAGCCATAAGTCAGCAAGTTCCCTGCCAAAACCCTACAGCTGATCGCAGTGGTCGATTCCTCCTCGTGAAGTCACAACGCTCGATAGCTATGAAAACCTACAGGTTTGGGCCACGATGGCACGCGATGAGGAAGGTGTAAATCGAGGTATAGTCGAGGCAGAGCAGCCGGAGGCTCAGAGGGAAACAGAGGTGGGGTGACAGAGGCACCATTCTCCCTATTACAAGTCAGTCATATTGATTTTGAAGCTGTTATTTTAATGTAAAATAGTTACATAATGCTTTAACCCAGTGATTGTGTTTGTATGGCTAGGTGACTCTAAGGGCGCTGACACACTAACCCGATAATCGGCCATTGGACAGTCTGGCGAGGTCGGTGACTCGAGTCTGTTCGGTGTGTCGCGTGAGCTCTGAGGAGCTGTCGACCTTCATTTTGGCCGACCTGACATGTTCAGTCGGAGGCCGGGCAGTCGGGACTCACCCGGAAATGGCGAGCAGAATGAGCGTGACTAGAGTCTCTCAAAATCTGAGGAAAATCTTTTAAACTGACCTTTGTTGATCTGAAATGAAGACAGATTCAGCAACTGCACGGCCTTGGACATGGACATGTTTCAGGGAACTATTTTAGTACAATATGAGATCGTATTCTGAACAAGCCGCCATGACAGTCCCATGTGACGCGTTCGTCTAATCAGCTGCCGGTTTTCATTTTTTGGGCGACAATACAGATTAGCGCCGCCTGCTGTTATGGAGACGTATTACGCCTCGTCTCTTCGGTGTGTTCTAAGGCACTTTTTGGACCAACTCGGGGAGACCGATCAGTCCGACTGGCTTTTCTGCCGACGGTCGGCCGTCTGGTCGGTGTGTAACTGCCATAAAACCCTCTAAATGTTTACATGCGGGTTAGCAACCAAATCCCTCTCAAAAGGACTACCATGTAAGGACCAAGGCCAGCATACTTCTTCCTGCCTCTTGGCAGACTGGAATATGAGGAATATCTGTGCTGTAATCCGACTGACGAAGTGGGAAATGGCCTATTGAGACACTAAAAACACAAGAAGCATAAAAAACATGTGCCGGGTGAGGCTACATGAAAATATAGGAGCATAGTGTTGTGAAGTATGTAGCGCATTTAGCAGTTAAGTAAACGGGCTGCTGCTGTCATTTACAGAATTTTGCTGTCGTCATGTTTGAACTTTAATAGAGAGATGACAGACAGTGAGAAACGCTACAGCTGTTTACGGTTAATCAACAGCAGCGTCTATCTTAACGGACAGAGCAGTCTCAGTCACCGACAGGAGGAGACGGGGATCAAACCGTCAATTCAATTCAATTCAATTCAATTCAATTCAATTTTATTTATAGTATCAAATCATAACATAAGTTATCTCGAGACACTTTACAGATAGAGTAGGTCTAGACCACACTCTATAATTTACAAAGCCCCAACAATTCCAACAATTCCAGTAATTCCCTCAAGAGCAAGCAGTGCGACAGTGGCGAGGAAAAACTCCCTCTTGGGAAGAAACCCCGGACAGACCCAGGCTCTTGGTAGGCGGTGTCTGACGAGCCGGTTGGGGGTGTGATGAACAGTGGCGATAGTAGTCACATTAATAATGGAACAGTGACTGGATGTAGCGGGAAGCTGCAGGGTTCAGCAGGACGCAGCATGACATACGGCAGGGCATCGCTGAGCTCAGCAGGGAGTGCAGCAGGACCACGGCGACAGCTGCAACCAGGGTCTTGGTGCCAACGTTCTCCAAGGAAATACGCTGGGGGAAAAAAAGCATAAGGACTCCGCGGAGTAAACTCCCCAGAAGCTAGGATTAGTAACAAGCATTTCTGGGACGGGCTGCACACAAATAGTAATAGTAATAGTAACAGTAATAGAAAGGGAGAGGAGAGAGCAGCTCAGTGTGTCAAAGGAAGGAAGTCCCCCGGCAGTCTAGGACTATAACAGCGTAACTATAACAGGTAACTAAGAGAGACAGGTCAACCTCTTGATCGAAGGGACCCACTCTTCCTGCTGAGCCACAGCCATCTCGTTTCCTCCTCTCTGTCTCTGTCTCTCTCGGTCTCGCTGTCTCACTGTCTCACTGTCTCTCGCTCTCTGTCTCTGTCTCTCTCGGTCTCGCTGTCTCACTGTCTCACTGTCTCTCGCTCTCTGTCTCTGTCTCTCGGTCTCGCTGTCTCACTGTCTCACTGTCTCTCGCTCTCTGTCTCTGTCTCTCTCGGTCTCGCTGTCTCACTGTCTCTCTGTCTCTGTCTGTCAATCAATTCAATTTGCTTTATTGACATGAACAAAGAAAACATGTTGTTGCCAAAGCAGTTTACAGAAAATTCATATATAGTACATATCACATATTAAATACATACAGTAGGTGTCACATAGATTCTATAATGCACTGATAGTTATACAGCACACTGCATTCCAAAACAATTACATAACACAATATAATACCTAACAGTTTTGTACAATATAATGACTGTACAATCCTGTCTGTCTCTCTCTGTCTCTCTGTCGTTCTCTGTCTCTGTCTCTGTCTCTGTCTCACTGTCAATTCAATTCAATTTGCTTTATTGGCATGAACAAAGAAAACATGTTGTTGCCAAAGCAGTTTACAGAAAATACATATAGTACATATCACATATTCAATACATACAGTAGGTGTCACATAGATTCTATACTGTGTAATAAACATTGTCTCTGTCTCTCAATTCAATTCAATTCAAATTGCTTTATTGGTATGAATGTCAGAAATAACAATATTGCCAAAGCATCAAGGATAATAATGAAAAAATACATACATACAATTAATTGAGTAAACTAAAATATATACATTTAAAAAAAAAAAAAACAGGAAAGCAACAACAGTATATCAATATACAGTAAAATCGCTAGTGTCTCTCTCTGTGTCTCTCTCTCTCTCTCTCTCTCTCAACTTTAATTTTTCAATTTCAATTTCAATTTCATGTTGCTTTATTGGCATGACAAATAAATACATATGTGTTGCCAAAGCATAAGAACAAACACATATAAACAACAACGAGGAGTAAATACATCTGATATAATAAAATATAAATATATAAATAAAGTAAACATTTACAATTATGACTTAAATGCAGAAACTAAACAAATTCTGTGCATGTCCCTCAAAGGGTACACTGAAACAATAAAATAAAAAATACAAATAAATAAAAGAATAGAAAAATAAAAATGATAATATATACAATTCTCTATTTATTTGGCCTTGTATTGTGGCAGGAGAAGACATATTTAGCTGCTAGCCATGCCGTGCTTTTATCTTCCCCTAATAAAAAAGGAAGCTTTTTGTCCTCAGTGTAGGTAGTGAAGCCTGATATATGGTTTTCAAAATTTTGGAAATATTTGGTTCTTAAGCCTTCATATTTGGGACACGTACATAGGAAATGTAAATCTGTTTGGATATCCTAGTGGCAGTGTGTACAGACTCGTCCCTCTCTTGTTCTCCACACTTTTAAATGTCGACCTCTTTCAATTTCCAGCTCATGGTCACTGACTCTGTATTTTGTTAAAATTAATTTTTCTTTTGGATTTTTTGTTTTGAGATGTTCGGCCAATTGGATATCTCTGTTCAGGGATTGATAACAGAGGAGTTTGTGTTGTATTTTATTTTCATTTTGCCGTTGTTCTGTATACTCGTCTTTTAATTTAGTTCCAAACCTTTGATTGAAGACTGAGGATTGGCTCTGTGGCGGCTCTGAGGCTCAGAGTACCTGTCTCTCTCTCTCTCTCTACCTGTCTGTCTACCACTGACCGTGTTTAGCTCAGTGTAATCTGACATCTGAACACTGCTGGTTGCTCGGGAGAGCTTCGTATGCAACGGAATTTTTATCAGCTTGATTTGAATGCTGCAAAATTGAATTGACCTTTTTTGGATTTGAATTTTCAGAGGGAATATACCGAGTTCTGCTCTGCATGCGATGTTTGGGGTGTTTGGGGGAACTTTTAGAATCATTTTACAGAATTCCAATTGTAATTTTTCAGTGGGATTTTTATCCCAGTTTGTAAATTCTGGTTTCGAAATCGGGCCCCAAACTTCGCTTCCGTAAAGCATTATTGGTGTTATCAGAAAATTGGAGATTTTTAGCCAAATTCTTGCGGGGATATTATATATTTGTTTTTCCAAATTTGCATTTGATTGCATACAAAGCTCTCCGAGCTTTATTACATAGTGTGTTTATGGCCAGGTTGAAGCTCCCTGATGCACTCGTTTCAACCCCTAAGTAATTCTATTACCCAGAGTGAAGTTGTAACTCTATGTCTATTACCCTGAGCCCCCCAGGTCTCTCCTCTCAAACACCACAACACTGGGCTTCTTCAGACGGACTGTCAGGGCCCAGTTCTGACAGGACTGCTCTAGGACGGACAGGCCCTGCTGTAAACCCTCTTCTGTTCTGTTCTCTCTGTCTCTGTCTGTCTCTCTGTCTCTCTTTCTCTGTCTCTGTCTCTCTGTCTCTCTCTGTGTGTCTCTCTCTCTCTCTTTCTCTTTCTCTGTCTCTCACTGTCTCTCTGTCTCTCTTTCTCTGTCTCTCTGTCTCTCTCTGTGTGTCTCTCTCTCTCTCTTCTTCTGTCTCTGTGATGGACAGGGATGTGTTAGCAGCAGATGGCGTCCAGGAGGAGGGACAGATGGACAGACTGGTCCCGTAAACGCTCGGCGCCTCGCCCAGTCTCCTGCGTGGACAGTAGGCACACAGGTGGAGACAGGAGAGGAAAAAGACAGGAATCACAGATGATGGAGGAAGAGGAAGAGTCATTAGATGAAGCTGTAATGACTCCAAAGGGGAAGCTGATTCGTGGCAGGAGCCAAATGTGAGACAGCGAGGATGACATGTGAGTAATGACACTGCTAACCGGGTACTGAGTCATCAGCTTCAGTTGTCCTCTATTGGAAAGCTAAATAAATGAGAGCGTGGAGGTCGTTGGTATGACGGGCCTGCAGTCTGACAGGAGATTGAATCAGTGTCAGACAGGTTATGAAAGGGCGTTGCATTCACCAAAGAAAAAGAACTCTGGCCGTTATCTAATAATGATGAGTCACTATTGGCGTTTTTCCATTACATGGTACCTGCTCGACTCGCCTCGACGCGCTGTGCGACCGTTTTCTGTTGCATTGATTTCAGTACCGCCTTAAGGTACAGATCCACTTGTCTGTCGCGCCGCGCTCCGCTCTATTCCTATGGGTGACGTCAAGCGACTTCAACGTGCACGCAAAGCACTCCGGGAAGGCGGCGCTACATTTGAATAAAGCTGGCCAATGCCCAGCATTATGCAAATGAATCCGTTGAACGCGACGCGACTATCCGGTAGAAGTAGACGAAAATCTTTCAAACTGACCTTTGTCGATCTGAAACGAAGACAGATTCAGCAACTGCGCGGCCTATTTCTCGCTTAAAATGTTTTCAGAAACACATTTCGGTGAACTATTTTTGTAAATGACGAGATCGTGTTCTCAACGAGCCGCCATGACACTCTGTTGAAATTCTCGAGTAGCCACACCCACCTCACGCATTCGTCCAATCAGCTGCTGGTCAGGGGCGTGGAGCATCAACCATGGGCTGTATGACGTCGCGACACCACGCGTCAGTCGTGTCGCAAAAAGTGGATCTGTACCGTTACGGTGCAGATCCACGCGACGCAGATCCACGCGACGCAGATCCACGTGCAGATCCGTGCGACGCTTCTGTCGCGCCGCGCTCCGCTCTATTCCTATGGGTGACGTCAAGCGACTTCAACGTGCACGCAAAGCACTCCGTGACGGCGGCGCTACATTTGAGAAAATGTTGCGCGTCAAAAAGCTGGCCGATGCCCAGCTTTATGCAAATGAATCCGTTGAACGCGACGCGACTATCCAGTAGAAGTAGAGCGCAGAGGAGACGAGGAGAACGTGGGATCCTTTTTCTGCTAGACGCTGCAAAAATGCTGCAAATTGAGGAACGGCCATCAGCGTACAAATGAGGGGAGGCGTCACAACACCACGCGTCAGTGGTGTCGCAAAAGTGGATCTGTACCGTCAGCGTGGCTGGTCGTCATAGCGGCGCCACAGTAAACTGCCGTGACCTAACGCGACACACACACACACAGAACGTTGAAGGTGTGTTGTTGTTGCCACAGCCAGAAGACACATTTTGTTTCAAATAAAGCTGGAGGCAGCAAAAAAAAAAAAAAACACAGCTGGCTAAACTATTTAAAAATGGCGGGTTTGTTCAGGACCCCCCCACCCCCACCCCCACCCCCCTCTGTCGCTTTCACGTCAGCTTTTGGTATCGCCTCAGCTGGCTTGGATCCTGGACGGAGGTGGTAATAAAAAAAGTACCTGTTGGCAGGTACCAGGGACTTTTTTTTCGTAACGGTAAAACCAAAAATGGCGAGTAGAGTCGAGTCGAGTCGAGCAGGTACCATGTAATGGAAAAGCGCCATATCTCTTCATCAGGAGAAAACGTGGTCCACATATTCTGTGAGCCGTCAGATTCATCCGCTTTTTGCAAAATGTAACTTTAACTTTGGAAAGCAAACGTGCCATTCGTACTGCGGTACACCGCGTTCATCTAGGGCCGCACATTTTAATAGCTTGGATGCGTTTCAGATGTTAGAGTTTGTACATGGTATACCTTTTGGTTTTTTGATTGTTATGCACAGAATAACACAGCGTTAATGCTACCAACCACATCGCTCAGTGACATCACTGTCTCACACGCAGGAGGAAATACAAAGGAAGTTAATCAGGTGGCACCATCACGCAGAGCACCTATTGATTTCACCTGCATGGAATGTACCTGAATCATATGTTATGACTACCATACGAGGCGGCCGGGCCCTACTCTGCCTCCTAGTTGGTCTCAGTCAGCTGTTTTCACTGGAAACACAACAAACAGAGAAACCCAAATGCTGGTTTTGTCACAACCATAGCCCATTTTCACAAGTCAATCTTTGATTTATTTTCATCTCCAAACAACCATAGAATTATATCCTGCGTAATTTTCAGTTTAGTTTTATAGGACATATTTTATACCTTTAACTTGAATATTTTGGTAAAATATCAGTGGTGGAAAAGAACTTGGTACATTTACTCAAGTACAGTAGTTGGCATTATAGTCACTTTACAGATGAGTTGATTACAGTTGAAGATGAAAAGCAGTGGATGAATGCGCGGCAGTCAGCTGTTCTGGTTTGTAGGCCAAAGAGTTATAATTATCAAATATGTCGAGGAAGATTCAGAGAAGAACATGTAAAAGATTAACCCTTGTGTTGTCTTCCCGTCGACCATGCAACTTTTTGTTTTTCTGGGTCAAAATTGAAACTTTTTTTCAACGTTTTGGACGTCTTTTTCGACACTTTTGTTGCTTTTCCACTGGTGGTTTTTGTCAGTTTTTTCAACGTTTAGCTATTCCCGAAATTTTTTTCACTTTTCTCAACCTTCTTTCATAATTGTTTTATTTTTCAAATGCTATGAAATGGAATCAAATTTGTGAAGAGCATTGTAGGGAGCCAACCACGTTATTTCTTTTGAAAATTTGGTTGAAAGAAACCCAAATTTCTGATATAGAAACTTTTTTAAAATTTGACCCGAGGACAACAGGAGGCTTATTATCAATTTCAGATTCCTCAGACTTATCTAGTGTGACCCTTTGGAGGACCCCACCCCTATGTTGGGAACCCCTGGACTGAACTAGCTCACAGCAGATAAAGTAGTTCATCTGGAGCAGCTACCACAGTGCATGTATCCCCGCACTTTGACTTTTAAATCCTCCCAGTTCAGAACTCATTACAGATCTCCTCTATCGTTCAAAACATCTGTGATAAATATTTGACTGTATCAGTAGCCTAACATGTCTCTTGTCTTTGTTGTTTTTAATTACCTTTTCTCTCTTTGTTCCTTCTTTATTTTCTCTCCTCATTTAATTGTTCCTTTCTTCTGTCCCTTTTTTTATATTTTTATTTTCTATATGCTATCTTTTGTTGAATTATTTCAGGGAACCAAACATGTCAAGCTCCTTGAAGGTTTCCTTTGCATCTAACACTGTTATGTTTTGACAAATCAAATCAATCAAAAAAATATACAATATTGGATTTGGGCCCAAAGAATGAAAGTCATTGTACGGAGTGATGAACATACAAATACACTGAAAAGGTGCTCAGAATCAGAATCAGTATCCGCATTATTGCCAAGTAGGTTTTCAAGGAATTAGCTTCAAGTGAACTGCTGCTTGAGCAGACAATCCATGTTTGCCTACATCACATGTGTCAAACTCAAGGCCCGCGGGCCAAATCCGGCCCCTCGCACGTTCTGATCCGGCCCGCATATCAATTCAGGTTCACAATAAATGTTGGCCCGCCTAGTTGTGCGCCAAACCAAAAACATGGGAAACTGTTTTTCAACTTGCAATTACACAACACTCAAAGCAGAATTTGGCAAATTTGCCGACTCTGAGACTCAGATATTCCCCCAGAAGCAGAGAGTTTGCATATTCAGGCTGTGAAAGAGCTTGTTGTGAGTCAGCTGTGTGGTAGCCTGCTTAGAAAATATAATCATTGTTTTGCTCAATTTGCTAATTTCTAGGATGGTTTTGGAACGTTTTTGCTCACTTTTTCAGGGCTTTATGTGGACCAAACTGTAAGAAGATACATGCAATAATTGAGTCAAAGATATTTTACTTTTTCGATGAAATAAAAGCATGTCAATAAACTATACACGTCTGGCCCTTTTTCCAGTGTGGCCCTTAGTGAAAATGAGTTTGACACCCCTGGCCTACATAGAACGACAGAAAGTACAGCAGACTGACTGCGGACGCTGCAGCAGAGTGGAAGTCAGGGCCAGAGCCAAGGCCTCCAGCGAGCTGTACGTGAGCAGCTTTGTTCTACCGTTCATACCGATCAGACCTTTGGTGACTTCCATTTCCTGAATCACTGTATTCTTCCTTCCGCAACTTTCAGCTCACAGCGTCCTTCGCGTCTGCCGCTGTGAAATCAAATTAAAGAAAATAAAAAGCCAGGATTATGAATGTTAAGCACATGTGCTTGTATTGATTTGAGATGAAATGGACCACATGGGCCCTTGAATCCAAAAGATTTCCATCGCTCCTCTGATGTGGTCCATTTGTACCTTTTCATTTTCATAGTTCAGACCATCATTCCTCTGTAAAACTAACACTGCATTCACTAAATTACTTACCGAGACCTCGGGGAAGTGGTGAAAGGCATAAATGAGAAGCCAGACAGCCAGCGATATTCGGAAAGATATTCTGGTTCTGGATATGCTGTTGGCTTCTTGACCAACCCGACTGTGGTAGAAGCACTGGCTAACCGTAGGCCCAGTTTGTGCCTTTCACACACGCTGGTTGCATTTGCATTAGCACACCGATAAGTGCCGCTGGAAAAACCAACATTGTACCCTAATGACATTTAATGACATATATTCCTCTGCAGTGGCAGTAAACACAACAGGCCTGCTGATAAATGCTATATCCAGAGATTCAATGATATTTAGGGCCGACGAAAAGTAAATCAAGATAGAATGGCATGGCTATGTACTGCGCCCCCCCCACCCCCCACCCCCCACAGTCACACACCGCTAAACCTCTCAGAGTGGAGTTGCTAGCCCCGCTGCCACACAGGCACCCACACTGTACCGAAATGCAAAAACGGCTAATCAGGAAAAAGCAATCCATTGCAACCCCCCCCCCCACCCCCAAAAGGATCAAACTCACCGAACGTAGAATCTGAAGCAGAAAATGAAAGCTCAGATGAGCTGATCTGGAATCTTCTCCTTATGAGGTCATAACAAGCAAGGTTACCTCCCCTTTCTCTGCTTTGCCCGCCCAGAGAATTTGGCCCACCCATGAGAGAGAGACATCATGGCTTTCAAACGAGCAAAGTGGCAGCTGGTCAAGACCACACCCCCACCCTCCACCTTGCCCCCCCTCTCTCCTCCTCAATAGCTACAGACACAGAAATGGCACATCCTAAGGAAAGCTCATTGTGGGACTGGCTCTAGTGGCTGTAATTCTGCACCAAGGCTGAATTTTGGGAAAGAGACTTCAGATACAGTATCAGGGGACCACTAAGGTCTATATAAAAGAGACTTCAGATACAGTATTAGGGGACCACTAAGGTCTATATAAAAGAGACTTCAGATACAGTATTAGGGGACCACTAAGGTCTATATAAAAGAGACTTCAGATACAGTATTAGGGGACCACTAAGGTCTATATAAAAGAGACTTCAGATACAGTATTAGGGGACCACTAAGGTCTATATAAAAGAGACTTCAGATACAGTATTAGGGGACCACTAAGGTCTATATAAAAGAGACTTCAGATACAGTATTAGGGGACCACTAAGGTCTATATAAAAGCATCCAAAGAGCACCATGTCATCGGACCTTTAAATCTAGTTCGGTCACAGCCCAAAGGAAGGAGAGCCCAGGGCAGACCCAGAGTACTTTGGAGGTTTTAGACCCACCATCTGGCCTGGGTAGGCCTCAGCATCCCTCATAGAGAGTTTAGGGACATGGCTTGGGGACAGGGACGTGTACTTTGAAGATGGTCCATGAATGAAAAATCCAAACTGGATTCTACACCAAAATAACATTTATTTTTCAAGAACAGACTTTAAAAAAACGATAGTGGCGCGCCCCGGATGCAGCTCTGTTGTTTATGAGATGGAGAACAGCATGTTCGGTCCTCACAGGCCTGCAGAACATCCAGATGTTAACGCTGGCAACTGCAACGTGTGGGTGTAAACATACAGGCTTTGGACTCACAAGGCAGCATCAACACGATGAGAAGTGGTGTGATAATCAGTCATTCTCTCATATACACGTTACGTGATTATTAGCTTCATGCATTTTTGGAAGAGCAAAATGATAGAAAGTCGAGAAAACACAGTTTAGCCTCAATTCCCATCTGAGAGCCACTGTTCAACCAAATTATTTTCTCCACCACTGGAACCAAATATAATGTCAACACATCCAACTGGATTTGAAAGCGGACTTGGATTTTACAGTAACTGCGAGCACGCCGATAGGGGGGGACAAACGGGTCTGTTGTCCCGGGCCCAGGATAGGGGGGGGGGGGGGGCAAAACTGGGACCTCTTTAAATTATGGAATCATTTAAAAAAAAATTAAACTAGGCCTATTTGTGGAAAAAATATTTAATATTTGAGTTACATAAAAGCTTTTTATTTGTTTCGTTCCTAATTGTCCTTGAAATAGTGGTGAAGAACCCCCCCAACACAAAAATGGTTTGGCCACTGATCAAAATTTGATGTTGTCCCTTGATTTAAAGTTCAGTACGCTCAAAATGTCCGGTCAGCACAAGTCCGGTGCTCAGAAAAGGAAAGAGAAGAGAAGAAGAAAATAGAGGCCTTAGAGATGATCTGGTCCTGGGCCCAGGCAAGACTGTCAGCTGGCCTGAGTCTGCGAGAGAGCTGGACTTCATTCTCACCAAATACTGTAGGTGTTTGGATTATCTCTGCAAACAAGGACTTTGCTCTGTTTGCACTATTGAAGTCCTGTCTCAGTTAAGACAAACTCTTCTGCTAAACATGCCATGCCATGGCTTTGTTTTGGGACATGTGACTTATCACACTCTCTCTCTCTCTCATATATATATATATATATATATATATATATATATATATATATATATAGATATGATCCACTAAGAAGACACAGTTTGGACTCAGTTGGTATGACATTTCCTGTGACATTACTATTGCAACATAGATGCAACATTCAGATAATATACGTGCAAACTAATGCAAACTGTACCTTTGCTTTGATTCTCTGTAGTGTTATTCTCTGTAGTGTTATTCTCTGTAGTGTTACGCGGTTCTTATCTGTGGAACAGGTTTGATATAAACCCACCGGAGGGTCAGTCGACAACATGAGTGCATTTTCTGTCATTAAAGTGCCCATATTATGCTCATTTTCAGGTTCATAATTGTATTTTAAGGTTGTACCAGAATAGGTTTACATGGTTTAGTTCAAAAAACACCATATTTTTGTTGTACTGCACAGCTCTCTCTCACTGCTGCAGCTCCTCTTTTCACCTGGTCTCTGTTTTAGCTACAGAGTGAGACCTCTTTTCTTCTACTTCTTCTGTACTATCTTTGATTGCACTCGCACATGCACAGTAGCTCAGATGTAGATCATGTCAGCTAGCTAATGGTGCGTTCTTTTTGTCTTGTAATCGCGACTAGTAGCTCGAGCGTGACGTCACATCCGTGTCGAAAAACGAATAACCGCGGGTTGTTGCGTTCTTTTTGTCACACAATGCTACGAGTAGGAGAAAAGATGGATTTTTGTAACATTTTTAGTAACATTTAGGATTCTATTCACCCAGTTATTGACATATTACACTAATATATTTCACAGTTTGATACATGAAAATTACGTTTTGATTAACGTTAACGTTAGGCTACTGCTCTGCTTTCTGCTCAAGACTCGGCTTAAAGCCATTGTTGCCATATAGCAACCGAGCGTCTCTAGCCAATTTCAGCTGCACAAGCTACAAAATAACTAATTAGGCGGTATTTAACTCCTAATAAGACTGTAGCGACATGCCTATAGGTAGCAGTATACAGCGCTATGTTTAACTCCTAATAAGACTGTAGAGACATGCCTATAGGTAGCAGTATACAGCGCTATGTTTAACTCCTAATAAGACTGTAGAGACATGCCTATAGTCGTATAACAGTATACAGCTATGTTTAACTCCTAATAAGACTGTAGAGACATGTCTATAGGTAGCAGTATACAGCGCTATGTTTAACTCCTAATAAGACTGTAGAGACATGCCTATAGGTAGCAGTATACAGCGCTATGTTTAACTCCTAATAAGACTGTAGCGACATGCCTATAGGTAGCAGTATACAGCGCTATGTTTAACTCCTAATAAGACTGTAGAGACATGCCTATAGGTAGCAGTATACAGCGCTATGTGTACGACTTCTTCATTTGGTTACGACAAAAGTGCTTAAAATTGTAGAAAACCACAATGTTTACTACGTGTGATGCACGACGTAGCCATCTTTGAAAGTGAGCTCGGGGTCCTCTGAGTTCAGACGACTTGACGAGTCGTAAATACGACCTCGGGGGCGTTCTTTTTGCAACTTCCGGGTCGTAACGACTCGTAAAACGACTTCGGTGGACAAAAAGAACGCACTATAACTCTAGAGACAGTAAAAGAAAGGCTGTTTCTCCAACTTCGGTCAGGTACAAGGCAGGATTAGCTGGGAGACTTCTTCTAAACGAGGGCGCACATGGAAGTAGTTCTTTTGTAGATTATGGTGAACTTGTGTGTGTTGTAGCAGTGCTTTGCTATTGAGAATGAGGTAGCGTTCGCTAGCGTTAGCCGCTAGCATGCTAACGATTGCGGTTAGCCAGCTCGTTTCGGCTTGTGACGTAGAAAGCCGTGCAGATTTTGACCAGCTCACCCGGAGACTGAAGGCAGGACACATTCAGAAACCGTATCTTTGCAACTTTGCAACTTTTGGGGTTGCGCGGTGAGAGAAAACTATTTCCTATGGAGCACCGGTCAGAACAAGACCGGGAGCAATTAGAAAACACTAAGCTAAATAATTGCTAACTCAATATCTAGAAAACTGATATAATGTGTTTATTTCCAACAATGTAATAGTTCCACCTTTTGGCTTTTCACATCTTTTTTTTTCCAAATATTGACATCATCATCCTAAAAGGAAGCAGAGAAGCGAACCAGCTGGGGAAAGTTCCTGACTGACCTAGTTAATGGCCCTGACGCACCAACCCGATTACCGGCCGTCGGACAGTCTGGCGAGGTCGGTGACTCGGTTGCCATGCCCTGTAGTACACTCATCCGTGCTGCCCCGAGGATTTGTCAATTGTGATAACGTTGGTGACCCCGTGACCTTTTCTCTAGCACCACCATGCAACTACACCTGACTATTTGGCACTCCTTTCAGCCTTAGCTGTTCTTAGTGTTGACTGCTATTTACTATTGCTATTAATTGGATTTCTTTATTTCTTTGTGCTGTTACTGCAAACAACCCAAGTATAAATAGATACTCAATCAGATTCTCCTATCCTTGAAGGTTAACATTGAGATTACAAAACGTTGGAAATAACACTTGAATAAGTCAATCTTCACCCACCTCCTACTGAAAGCTGCGCGCTCTCTAACTTCTGTTTTTAGTTTTCAGAATGTCAAATAGATCATCAAATATACCACAGCAGAGAAACTGCATCAATAAAATATTTTCTATGTGAAGAAGACTTTATTGATTGCGAGGGGAAATTCAATTTTTACACTTGCACCAACAGGACACATGCATTAATGGAGAGACGTCAGAGCGAGACTCTTCATGGACGGGCCGTGGCCTCTCCTGCTACAAGTCCAAAATCCGTACCTGGTCCAGACGGGGACTTGAACCAGCGAACCTGACAGACTGAGCTGCTGCCGCCACTCTGCTCTCCAACTTGGCACACAAAGAAAGGCCTCCTTCTTATCATCGTCAAATGGGAACATTCAAAAAGTCATTAGGAGCAAAGGAAAGGCCCGTGTGGATACTGGCCTCAATAACAGTTGTGTTTGGTTGGTAACAGGTCACTGGGGGATTCATTAACCCTTGTGTTGTATTCTGGTCAACCATGCACTTGTTGTCCTTCTGGGTCAAAAGTAACACTTTTTTTTTTATATTTTTGACACATTTTCTGACGTTTTTGTCACTTTTTTTCGTCACTTTTTTCAATGTTTTAGTCATTTTTTTTTCGCAGTTTTTTTCAATGTTTTTATCACTTTTTTCCTACGTTTTCGATGCTATTTTTCCACTAACACCAACTTATTACCCATAGTTTTACATTTATTTTTGGAATTCATGTTCAACAAATCTCATTTATAGGAGATTATACCTAATTTTGAAATGATGAAGGATTTTGACTCATATTAGAGGAACGTATGTGTATGTTTGGTAGAGAATCAGACATGTGGATGTCAAAGTTTAGTCAGGTTATGAAACCATTTCAATTTTTTCAAATGCTATAAAATTGAATACCCACAATTCAATGAAAGTAGTAATCGAGTAATTTGGTTAAAAAGAAACCCATATTTCTAAAATAGAAGTTTTGAAAACGAGTCAAATTGGACCCGAGGACAACATGAGGGTTAAAGCATGAAGAAACGTAACAAGGCAGACTTTAAACTCCCCTGAGAGAATGTGGCTTTTAGAATCGTGCACGTCAGCCACGGAGAGCCAGGAGTTGACAGAATCCCCGACAGCAGCTGCTCTCTGGTAAAGGACGGTTTCTTTTGGGAGATGTTCAGAATGAAATCAAATCTCATGTCTTTGTGTTAAGTATGTGGTTAGCTTAGCTTAGCATAAAGGTTGGATCAAGGGGGTGCTGCGATGCTGAGCTGCGTTGAAAACACATTACAAACTTTCTTGGTTGTGGTATTGCTTTTTTTTATATTTCATGAGATATGCGACCTCTTTCTTCCAATTCTTTTACAGAGTCAAACACAGTGGAAACACCCAGGGGAGCCTCATAAACCATGGACAATTTGGTAAGAGGAATTAACACTTTATAAGGGTTATTAAAGGTTTATATGCTCAGGACAGGTGACTGCTTTAGTTACACTGCATCACATCAGATGGACAGACAGGAGAAATGAGCATCCTGCTTTAAGTTCGTTCCCTGCAGGTCGGCCATGTTGGCTGTAAAACATCCACAAAGCATCACAATATATGAATGGTTTGACATTTCGGTAGATTTGCAGATTAGATTTCTCTCTGAGAGTGAGACGAAGAAGATGGATATCAATCTCATGCCTGTGTGTTGAATATGGAAGCTGGACACGGGACATACGTAGCTTAGCTTAGCACCGAGACTGGGGGGAAAGCAGGGAGAAACAGCTAGCCTGGCTCTGTCTAAAGTTCAACCATATACACCTACCACCACCTCCAAAGCTGAGCTTAAGCCCCTCCCCCAAAAAAACAATCACAGCCAGCGGGCACAGGGGTCGGAGGGTTAGGGTTAGAAAGAAATACCATGATATTTCATCACGTGTTGTCTACCCTGGAACATGCAGCTCATTACACAGTCCTTCCAGAAAAGTTGTTTTGTGATTGTTGCGGGCTAAAATCCTTGATTATGCGGCACGTTTTCTTAAAAAATGCGATAGAATATGCGGGATATTTATGCAATTTTATGCGATGAAATTGCAGGAACTTGCAAAAACTGCAGTTTGATGAAAAAGAGAAAAAAAAGTGATTTGATGACATAATGACGTCACTTCATAACGTTCCCATGGCAACAGGGGGAAATGGCTGCTCTTGTGTGAAGTAAACACAACATTTTTCAACTTTCTGCTAAGATATACGTGACTGTTTTGCAACGAAAATGCAGGGATTATGAAATCATGCAAGCCCCGCATTTTTTTCGCGGAAATCGGCAATTTTTGTGGCGAAAGTGCGGCTTATTTGAAAAAATGCGGCCCCCGCATAAATATGCGGACTTGGATGATTATGCATTGAATTATGCGATCGCATAATCACGTTTTTCTGGAGGGACTGATTACAGAGCACGTCGTCTCCAAGATCTGCCGGATGTAGCCATCAAATGTGACGCTGGTCGTCATCTCGACACGAAAAGAGAGAGAGCGCTTGATGGAGCTACTGTTAGTTAGCTAATCGATAAAAGAAACTTTGTCCGCATATAGCTCCAACAAGTACCCCCCTAAAACTCTAGATAGCAGATAAAGGGTGATTACTTTTTTAGGGGAAGGGAAGTAACCCAACAAGTGTACTGTACTGGGGGTGGTGATGGCGCAGTGGATATGACGCATGCCTTTGGTGTGAGAGACTTGGGTTCGATTCCCACGGCGATACATCAACCACTGAGCAAGACACTTAACCCCTAGTTGCTCCAGAGGTGTGTGACCTCTGACATATATAGCAATTGTAAGTTGCTATGGATAAAAGCGTCAGCTAAATGACATGTAATGTAACCCAAACCACCATCTTTCTCTAAAGTTAACTAAGTCGTTTTGGTGCCTAAACCTTTTTAAATCGTGACTGTTACGCCTAGGTAAGAGGACGGAAAACACTCTGTGAGTTGGATTTCCTGCCACCACTAGGGGGCGCTCATTTATGAAACATTCATGTGGGTCGTATTAAGGCCCGGACACATAAAGCCGATAATCGGCCGTCAGACAGTCTGGCGAGGTCGGTGACTCGAGTCTGTTCGGTGTTCCGTGCCTCCATTTTGGCCGATTTGACACGTATAATCGGGTTTAGACAAAGGACAGATATGGTGGTTTGGAGGACTGGTTGGTTGGTTTGGTCACGTTTGAACTTTGGACAGAGACAGGCTAGCTGTTTCCCCCTGCTTTTATGCTAAGCTAACCGTGTCCAGACACCAGCTGCATATTTAACACACAGACATGAGATCGATATCCATCTGAATATCTAACTTCAGAGAAAAAGCAATGTTCCCAAAAGGCTGAACTATGCTTTTAAATCAAATGAATCAAAGACAACACTTGAAGACATCTTGTAGTAACCAAATTCATGTTGGCTCCAGAGGACAAACACATAATAATATTAAAAATAATAATAATAATAATAATAATACAAATGATAATGGGTGGAGGAGCCGTGGCTACAGAGCTGCCTAGCACAGTAATACTTAATGTTAGAGGAGGGACACTTTGTGCTGGACAGGCAGATAGACACACACACACACACGCACACACACACACACACACACACACACACACACACACACACACACACACACACACACTGAAGTACATTCGGCGTAAAAACACTTCATAATTGTCATCATGCAATAAAGAATAACAGCTATTTAAAAAACAAAACATGGCACATAGGTGATCATTGTCTCAATCATAATCAGATACACATCAAATATAGACATTTCTTAACAAATATAAAGTTATTGCATTTCCATTATTACTTCATATAAGACATTATATGCAAGGCATACTGTGGAAATCTTCTCTACCCAAAGTGAATTGTGGGTAGTGACGAGCTGATTGTCCTTTTGTTACCGAATGGCTTCTGGTTGAGAAGTGCAGACAGTAAGCATCCCTTCTTTAACTGGCCTCTCGGAGCGCTCCGCTCCCACGAAACACGCACACACACAGAGGCAACACGCGCCTGATGATGTCATAGTGATGTCAGCGGGGTTGTATATAAACCTCAGACAAAAACAAGCTCATAAAAGTCCATCAAGTTGAATTATGGCAATTCTAGGATCCACTACTAGGGTCTTAAAGTCAGGATATCTAATGTTGACCATTCCTTTTTTTTTTTGTCTTTTTTTTAAATCTCCCTCTCTGACTTTATGAAAAACTAAATGGCTGGAAGTCCAAATCGGACACTAAGCATCTTCCAAAGCAAATGTTTCCACCCGACAGTGCTCTTCAGGGTGTTGTTAAAGCTGCTTAAAGTTAAATTATCATGAGGTACGCAGCTGCGAGCCAGCTAAATAACGTGTCGCGTTCACCGACGCGCAACCATAAACTATAAGCATGAGCGACCTTTCGTGATGTCAGTAATGACAACATAACTGGAGCTCGTCAGCTTCGGGAGCATCAGTGAATGCGCCACGGGCTGCTCTCGGTATCTACCGTGTGCTGATGATAACGGTAAGAGTTGGGAACCACTGGTCTCACACCATCGATTTTTGGACATTTTCATAGACTACGCTGAATTAGTTTATTCATTCAAATGAATGAATCAGAGGAAACGAAAATGAAAGTAACTGTCATTTAAAACCCCTGACGTGGTTCTGAAGTGATGAGTCATGTTTTGGAAAACGCCCCTGACTTGAGTTATATACGGAGCACAGTAACACTGCTACGGTCTTCTGTCATACAGAGAATTACACAGTTGGCCCATTAACCCTTTATCTACATTGTGACTACTTCATCATGTTCTGATATTCATAGTTTCCACGCAGTCTGAATGGTACATGATGACACCACATCAGATTAAGTGGCTGCTGGGTAAAAACAGGGCACAACCTGGGCCCCCCCTTCATATTTCAACTTCTCGCTTTGGTCAGTAGTTACAACCCTTTGTTTCATCTGAGCTGGCTCAGCCCACGAGCACGGCACTAACACTGCTGAGGTTAGAGGTTCAACACTAGGTCCATGTACACCTCACATGTATATACATCCTGCACTGTGCTACACACTACACGCCGCGCTGCACCGTGCGCACACACACACTGTGCTGCTGCACGCTGTGTGCACACTTTGCAGTCTCATCATGTACACACTCCATCTGACACACGGGGGGGGGGGGGGGGAGGGGGTTACACTGAGCAGAGAAGTCTGCCTGCGTGACACCCGTCTTTGTGTGTGAGCGTGCGTAAAAGTGTATGCGTGGCAGAGGGAATTGTGGCTAATTTGTAAGACAGATGTGCTGCCAGACAGCACAGCTGTCTCCCCCCGCCCCCTTCCCCACCCCACCCACCCACACACACACACACACACACACACACACACACACACACAAAGCCTCAGAAGAGGACAGAGTGAGTCATGAAATTTACATTCCCACCTAACAGCTTTCAGAGAGCTGCTGCTGGGACTAGAGGATAAACACTGGTAGGGATGAAGTCACACACACACACACACACACACACACACACACACACACACACACACACACACACACACACACACACACACACACACAAACACTTAATCACACGTCACTGAGGGAGAACCAGTGTGTTGAATAATACTGTTCATACAAAAAAATTCCAGAATAATAGCTTTTGCACCGCCTTGATTGTTTGACACGCAGGTATGCCAATAGGAATGATTGTCGAAAAAAGGCACCGCCGCTGCTGCTTCTTCCTGCTCCATGAGCGGCACACTCACCTCAGGACATACTACCATCCCAGGAAGAGGGGGGGTACTTTGGAAGACTCAAGAGTTAGTGAGGGAGACGCTGGGAGGGGATGATAGGCACTCAGACCTGCTGGAGGACAGGGGCCGCAGCCATGAGGAGGCCCAGCAGGAAGCACAGGCCTGGGGGCAGAGGGGAAGGCCCAGGGCCCCCGGACGAGTGGATGGAGGAGGTCTGGAGCTCAGAATTGAGGAAGGCAGAGAGGGGAACATGGGAGACCAGCGTGGGGCTGGCGTAGTTGATGAGGGAATCAATCTTCTCGGCCTCCTTACTGCAGGCTTCGATCTGGAAAATACAAGAGAGCACGCTGAACCCACTAATTAGTTTTAAAATGCACTCTGGATTTATTATAGGCTGGAAGTCATCAAATCATTGCCATCTACCTTTTATGATGTACTGTGTATGAAAGCATGTCTGTTGTAGATGTTGATGTGTTTATGTCTACGTTGGACCAGGGTTGAACGACAATTCTGAAGAAAAGAAACTTGCAGGGACCAGTATTGTGCATTTTCCAGATCTTTTCCAGATTTCCAGGTCTACTTTTAAGAGGAACTGCTCTTCTCAGAGCACTACAGCGTCATCTAATGCGGGGGGGGGGTTTCAAAGTCTGACACGGTGGTTCCCCAACACTCCCACGCACAGTTTGAAAGTGTTGATGTCATGGTTTACTTTGCCTCTTTGATCTGTATTGTTGGGGCAGCTGATAATAGGAGCTGTTTCCTTCCTGTTTTGGCACTTTAGTGTGAACAGAGCCGTACAGACAACCAGAAAATACTGTTGTGGACACATATCATTCCCACACATATCCATGTCAGATTCCACCAGCTTATTTCAGAAAAAGTTTCCTGACCCTTTTCAAAAGATGGTACTAAGATGGGGCCGTGGGCGGCTGTCATGTCTCGAGCTCCACCTCAACTTTGTTTTGTATATTTTGCTACTTTTCACAACGGGCAGACCCCAGGCTCTGCCCCCTCTGTGACTGGACCCTGAGATAGTGACGGGCAGACCCAGGCTCCGCCCCCTCTGTGACTGGACCCTGAGATCCTGACGGGCAGACCCCAGGCTCCACCCCCTCTGTGACTGGACCCTGAGATCCTGACGGGCAGACCCCAGGCTCCACCCCCTCACAAATAATAATGAGCCTGGCTTAAATCCTCTGCCATCCCATCTGGTTGGGGCTAACTGCATTCTGGGATACTGTTAGCCTGACAAGCCAGACCCACATCCAGATGTTGGGTCTGGGAACTCACCATTGACAGGGCTCAATCCGAGGGGTGGGATAAACGGTTGTCTTTCATATTCCCTCTGCATGTAATAGGATAGCACTACAACCAACCAGAGCAACGAAGAAGGTAGAGGAGCTAGTTGATAGATTCAACTTTTGTCGTATCCGGTCAGCAAAACTCCGAACACATCTTCCTTTTTTAAGAATGATTTCTGTGCCGTTCTTTGTTCTTTTCTCAAAGAAAAGCTTAACTCCAAGTCTTCCAGAAGACCGCTGTTCCCAGCAGCAGCAGCAGCAGCCATAAGCCCCGCCCACCGACTCTATACACGATGTGATTGGCCTGACCAGAGTTTGGTTTTTCCAGCTTGCAAGTCAACGGAGAGTGCCTAGACCCCCCCTGGATGCAAAATAAATTTGCTGCTGCTAGGGTGAGTCTAGATTTCTAGGCCAGGATACTGTGTCAGCAGCCGTAGTATCCCCAATAAAACAGAACACTGCTGCTCATTTGGACTGTACTCGGCAGGATGTGGACAGAATTTTAATTAGAATCATTTTGGTGAATCAATTTTAAAGCTATTCTGTCCGTCATCATTCAGTTTCAGGGTTGTTGGTTCTTCTTTTGCATAAAAAAGCTTTAATTACATTGATAATCCTATTTAAGGAATTGTTTTGGCACTGCCTCCATCAACCCGGGGATGAATATGACTTTACTTCTCACAAAGTTGGAGAAGCAGTTGCCTAGTAACAGCTAAACCTAAAAGCCACAAGAAGACGCTTCCCTTAACTACCATGACCCTTGTTTGTTTTGTGTCTTTTCTTCAGCTGCCTCGTCTGTCTGAATGCCAACATTGTGCCTCTTCATACTTTCGTCAACATTTCAGAAAAGTCACCAACAGGCCCGCTAGTCGCTGTGAATTCTTACACGTTGGGCCAATCAGACGTTAGCCAGACTTTGTCCTCTGGAGCCGGCGCGGCTAAAGAGCATTTGATGTCCGATCCTACAGCTCCTCTGGGAAATGTCCAGAGAAGTTCAGGTTTGCAGTGCGTGTGTAAAAGTTTCAGTCGGACGTTCTCTTGGTCAGCTGCAGCTACAAGCCTGTCTGAATTTGCACCAAGAATTTTGAAGTATCTAAGTATAAATTATTCAATGTAAAAATGTCAGCCCTACAGGTTGGGTTCATTATGGCCTTGAAAGAGTGAAGGTAGAGAAGAACTGCATGTTAAAAATAAAGGTGGGCAAGACTGCTGCAGGGGAATGCAGATATGTTTCTCTTTTCATCCTTACTGAGAAACTAAAATCGCCTAAATAACTTCAGAATAAATTCAGGCAGCATACACAAACCTGTGGCACAAGCAATCCAAGCCACTGAAACACTAACAACTCCCCTTCCATATGCTATGTTTTTACCACACTGACTAGGGCAATGTAGCAGAAACATCTGGGGGAATAAACCTTGCGTATGGTCAGAGTGTTGTTTTTAAGAAGCACGAACCACATCCATCACAAATTATTTATGAGCAAAATGTTGATGCATGGTCCATGTTCACACCCTACGTGACATAAACATGCACTCTGGATCTGGATCAGGAAAAACACAGCTGTGATAAAAAGCTGTGGGACTCTTATTTATACCAGGAGTAAAAGCAAAGGTCTGTGGGTCCGATGTCGATATTCAGATCATATATCCAGACACAGATCACCACTGGAATCAGTCCCTCCAGAAAAACGTGATTATGCGATCGCATAATTCAATGCATAATCAGCCAAAGTAGGCATATTTATGCGGGGGCCGCACTTTTTCAAACACCCCGCACTTTCGCCGCGTAAATTGCCGATTTCCGTGCAAAATATGCGGGGCTTGCATGATTTCATAATTCCCGCATTTTCATCGCAAAAAAAGTCACATATATCTTAGTAGAAAGTTGAAAAATGTTGCGTTTACTTCACACAAGAGCGGCCATTTTCCCCTGTTGCCATGGGAACGTTATGATGTGACGTCGTGACGTGAACATTGAAAAGTAGGGTGCTGGGGGAAATTTTTGCAAGTTCCCGCAAATTGAACATGGAGCTGGACTTGAACGGCCTTCTTTTGACTGAAAGTGCTGCCAAACAACAACTTTTTCTACTCACGAGTTCCATTTCCACTTTCCCCCAGCCTACTGCATTGAAAGGTCGGGTTCGGTTCGCTGGAAAAAAATTCTAAGGTCCGGCAGAAACCGAACCTTGGAACCCCGTCAAAAAGCCCAATAGTCGGCCGAATCGGAACCCGAATCCTGGATTCGGTGCATCCTTAGAAATGAATAGGTTTAGGTACCGAAACCCTAAACGACCAAATGGCCCACGCAGATTTGGGTGCCAGTTAATGTCCCTGACACACCAGGCCGATAATCGGCTGTCGGACAGTCTGGTGAGGTCAGTGACTGGAGTCTGTTTCGGTGTGTTCCGTGCCGTCGTCAATCGGGGGAGCTGTTGGCGTCCATTTTGGCCGACCTGACTCGCTGGGTCGGAGGGCGGGCAGACGGACTCAATGACCAATCTGATTGGTGGAGTGCTAACCTCGGAAATGGCGAGCGGGATGAGCGTGACTAACGCCTCTCAAAATCTGACGAAAATCTTTTAAACTGACCTTAAACGGGAGCTCTAAAAGAGCTAACAGAGCATCAGTTAGCTAGCCTCGTGAGAGCGTCCTGATCTGGCGAGCTCCAGTTTTCCACTCGCAGATCAGTCTGGCTTCTTGAGATAGAGAACATTTGAAGCCGTTCGCCAAACGACCGACCAATCAGCGTTGGTTTTGAGGCGGGTTTAGGTGTGACGCAACGAGAAGCGACTGGCAACAACATGGCAGCTTCCACGGATGAGATGAGCGTAGCTATCGCGCAAATTTTATCCGAATTAGAAAGTATTCCTTCATTGAAAGAAGAGCAAAAAAACGGCACTGGAGGCTTTTCTCGGAGGAAAAGATGGTTTTGCTCTTCTCCCGACTGGTTTCGGCAAGAGTTTGATCTGATTGGTTGATTTGGCCCGTCTATCACCAACATAGGTGGTGCAGTTAGTGACAGTGTGAGCTCCGTGCACGCTCCGACAACTATGCTCAATGCACAATACCCTGACATTAGCTCTCCTGGTGACTATTATTTCAAAATTAAAGTGTGCTGTTGTTTCTGCTGTGCGTCACGTAGTTGATATTTTTATAGGTTTTTATGAAAAATGCCAGTTACATAATTAGGCTGATCTGATGCAGTCTGATGTCTACTGTGTTTAAGATGTAGAAGCAGAACTTTGGAACTGACTTGTTCAAACTGTTCAACTATTCTAATTATTCTTCAGCTCAAAGAGATGTCTGAGCACTCAGAAGGTCAAGGCTCTGTTAATGTGAAGAAGTGCTTTGATGTTGATTTCTGGGATGTTTTCTTCTGACAGAGAATTCATCTTTTTGATTACCTCTTTCAAAACAAGTCTAAGTTTGTTCTTGCAGTTTTACTCTCTCTCTCTCTTCATGTCTTCAACTCTTTCTTCTTTTTCCGTCCATCCTTTTATCCCCCCACCACACAGTATCGGTCTATCTGCAGCTTTTGTATGAAACATGTTCAACGCTTTTGGGCATGAACTGGTTCTGTTCTAAGATTAGATCAGATTGCTACCAGATAGAGCCAGCTGTACTGTGTTTTTAACCCACTTCCTGGCTGGCACACATACACCTCTTCCTATTAGAATAACCTGACACAATCCCCTTTCATGACTTGAGGGTACTATATGAGTTTTTACATCTACAATCAATTATGAGACCCCTTCTCTAAGGCCATAGATAGAAAAGGGCCTCCTGCACACTGGCTGTGTGGCGTGAGTGTGTCTGCTCCGTGGCGTGTCCATTTTTTATTTCGGCTCCCATGTTAACAGGTTAGAGCTTGCACACTGCCTGCGTGACACGCACGTCCCAGGCGCGGCTCGAGCCGTGCCGAAAATGCGTACATTCTAGAAATAGAACCGACTCCTGTTTTTCACGCGACACGCAAGCGTGTTGGAAGCGTTTCCAGGAAAAATAGAATAGGAAAAGATCTTTATATGTCATTTTGACACAAATACATTTAATAAATGACATGTTGATGTTTGAAAGTCTCTAGGTTTTGACATAAATGCAGATATAAATGTAATTAAAAAAATAATAATAATTATCGATTTTCAAATATTGCACCTGTCAATACAGAACGAAATATTCTGTAGCCTATTTTGCCGTCAATACTGCTGTAATAAAATAAGTATATATATTTATGTTTGACATGAAGTATACTACTGCTTGAGCGTTATTTCATTTTATCAATGGGAAACATCCATGTGTCCAGACAAGGCTAGCAGCAGCAGCGCCGCGTCAGACACGTTTCTGGTGTGCAAAGACGTAGAAAAATCCACACAGCCGCCACGCAGCTGACACGCAACAGAAACGCCACGCTCACGCCACGCAGCCAGTGTGCAGGAGCCCTTAAAAGTTCGAGGTCCAGGCTCAGCAGCGTACAGGTCGCTGTGCCTCGCCTCTGAGAACCGTAACTCGGACACATGCTCATTTCCACCACCACACAACTGGAGGCAGCAAGTAACAATACACAGTGCTTATTGAAGATCATTCATTCAGCATCAAACGTGTGATGTGGAGGCAGGCCCTGTACATAATGCCCCCAACCACATCCATGGCTATTTATTCTGGTATCTTTGTGGGCCCTTCTCACATGAGGGCCCTGTATACTCAGTCCCCTCTCCCCCCAGCCCGACGCCCCTAGGTGGGGGGTACACTGGAACCAAAGTGCTTCAACATCGTGCTAGTTGTCTAATGTCTGAACTAGGGACAGATAGGATTATCGGCCCTGGCCCATTATCATCCCTGGCCGATTATCGGGCCGTTTTTTGGCAGTTTCCAGATTATCTGTATCAGCGTTTTATTTGCCTGATAACCAATAAAGTTCCATAATTAAAAAGTGATCTACTTTGGCTCGGCTACAGCTCTGTGTCTGTCCCTCTGCTTTGGTTTCACTCACTTCAGTCTGACTTAATGTCCCCACAACACTATCTGGCTATCTGCTACTGGGGATTATGTTGGAAGTTTCTCATTTATTAAATAATTGAAACATTGAAACAAGGTTTTGTGTTGGAGTCCAAACATTCCAAAATCCTTAATTTTAACTTAAAGATTTTCATTTTCACTGTAAATGCATAACGGTTTCAAATATCGGTTTAAACTACTAATAATTCATTCATAATTCATCCCGGCCGCTGTCAGACTCTACAACACCTGCACCACCCGATAATGTTTTTTTCAGGTCCTGTCTCACTCACCCACCACTCAGCATGGCTCTATGTATATATTTGTTATTATCTGTATTTATATTTTTCCATCTGTATTTATATATTTTTCCATACCAAGTACTTACTTTTTCAATATTATTTATATTATGGTCACACTTAAATATCATTTATATTATGGTTAATTACTTTTGCTGTTATGTAATTACACATTTTTCAATCTAATTTCACGTCAATTACTTACTTACATTACAGTATTTTTTTGCACTATGCCCCCCTCACTTTACTTTTTTTAAATACCTTTTATATAATGCCACTTTACATTCATTCGGTGTTTTTTTTGCACATTGTCTGTTGTTTGCCTGTTGTTTATTTGTTTGTTTGTTTGTTTGTTGGTTTGTTTTTATTGTGGAAAAACTGCTGCTGTAATAAGTGAATTTCCCCATTGTGGGATGAATAAAGTATTATCTAATAATCGTTATCGGCCTAGAAAAACCAGTGTCAGTCGATCCCTAGTCTGAACAGAAGCCTCGCTCACTTTCACGTATGGCACTCATGCTGTTTGAACCTAACATTTCCATAACCCTTTCATCATAGCACAAGTCTGTATTGAATGTTGTCACGTTGACATTCAGGCTGCAGCCGCACAAGGTTGAATACAAACAGAGAGAGATAAATGCATGTCTGGTCCCACCTTCTCTATCGTCTCTGATGCACATCGGAAATTAAATTGGTTTAATAAACCAGGAAACAAGCATGAAAGAGCCAACTAAGTATTTAATGAGATCACATCAGTCTATAAAAAGGTTTCCTCCTCTCATGGTGCAAGGCAAAAGAGGTTAGAAGACGCATGTACAGCCATTATAAGGCCGGCTACACACTGCCTGCGTGGCGTGAACGTGGCGTTTCTGTTGCGTGTCAGCTGCGTGGATTTTTGTATTTACACACCAGAAACGTGTCTGACATGGTGCTGCTGCTGCTGCTGCTGCTGCTAGCCTTGTCTGGACACATGGATGTTTCCCATTGATGTGCAATATTAGAAAATCGATTTTATTTTTTTAAATACATTTATATCAAAACCTAGAGACTTTCAAACATCAACATGTCATTTATTAATATGTATTTGTGTCTAAACGACATATAGACATCTTTTCCTATTCTATTTTGCCTGGAAACGCTTCCAACACGCTTGCGTGTCGCATGAAAAATAGGCGTTGGTTCTATTTCTAGCAGGCACGCGTTTTCGGGGCGGCTTGAGCCGCGCCTGAGACGTGCGTGTCACGCAGGCAGCGTGTAAGCTCTAACCTGTTAACATGGGAGCCGAAATATAAACGGACACGCCACGGAGCCGACATGCTCGGCATAATAACCGGCATAATAATCACACTACCACTCTTTTCCTACATGTCCTGTCCATTCAAAGTGGAAACTAGGGGCCAATCACGCCCAAACTTCAAGATCCATGGTTGCACACATCCATCCAATGCTGATGGGGCATTTTAAACCTTTCAAACTGATGACTAATGACAGATACTGTATGACTTTAAGTTTAGTGTTTTACAGTCTAGGATGGAGTGTACAAAGTGTAAAGTAAATCATGACAATAACCATGTGATTTTAGATAAGTAGCTCCGCCAAGGAGGCTTTATTTTCGGTTCCGTTTGTTTGTCCGTCTGTCAGTAGGATTACAGAAGGACGTCTTCATTAAACTTGGTGGAAGGGAGACGCATGGGCCAAGGAAGAACCCATTACATTTTTGGAGCGGATGCAAATCACGGAGCGGACACACAAATTAGTTTTCAGTTTCGGTAACATTGCGAGATAGGGCGTTTGTGCTGCATTCACAGGGTGTCGGAATGCTATGTGCCAGAGCAAATGAAACATTGGTCTGGTTCCCAGGGTAACACGTATCTAGTCAGAGGCCAGAAGGGAAGTGCTTGAGCACCACCTGGGGTCTATCTGTGCACGTGCCTGGCTAACCCTCAATCAAAGGAAGGTTGCCTTCTGCACAGCTTATATGGAATAAGTGCATGAGAAAAGGAGACAGTTAAGGGGGAAAACCTTTATGAAAAAAAATATTTTAAAAATGGAGTGCAAATGTGTGACTGGTAATATCAAACAGACACAGAAAGGGGCAGATCCAGTAAAAAGGGTGATAGTACTGTAACAGTCAAGCCTTTGTTAATGACCTGCACTCTTTCTACTGTAGATGTGACACTATGGATGGCAGGACAGAATGTGAGGAATGTCCCTGTAGAGCAACTCATTTTCAGTAAGGGCCACACTAGAAAAAGAGAATCACACCGAGGGCCAGACATGTAAAGGCTATTGACGTGCTTTTGTTACTGCTTATGTCACTTTTTTTTTTACATTTTGGTAGCTTTTTTCATCATCTTTGTTGTTTTTCTTCCATCTTTTTTTGTGGCTATCTCAGACATTTGTCACCTATTTGTAAATTTGTTGCTTTTCCGCCATTTTTGCATGCTTTTTGTCGCATTTCTGTTGACATGAAGCCCTGCAAAAGTCATCAAGAGAGTTCCTTAGCCATCATAGAATTTAGCAAATTAAGCAAAACAACCTGTGCAACCTGTTGCACAGCCTGAATATGAAAACTCTGCTTCTGGGGGAATTTCTAAGTCTCAGAGTCAGCAAATCTGCCATATTCTGCTTTGAATGTAATTGCAGTTTCCTGTGTTTTTGGTTTGGCACACAACTAGGCGGGCCAAAATTTATTGGGTACCCAAATTGATATACGGACTGGATCTAAATCTGCAAGGCCTTGAGTTTGACACGTGCTGTAGAGACATCAATGAGGATGATGTTACTTCAAAGTCTTTGTGAACTGCAGCCAAACAGGACCAGTGACCCAGGCCCTCTGAAAGACTAAATGGAGTTTAAATCGTGGATAAAAAAATCAGGCCTGTGCCAACAAAGCTAGGCACAAATCTGCTAACCGATTTCCGGCCTCCGTACCGTGTAAAACCACGGGACGAGTTCTGGCCATCCACCTGAACGTCCCTGTGGCCACGATGCCTGATCCCCTCCACTTCACATATAAATATATAAGCGCGACACTGTGCTGTCTCTGTTACAGTTACCAAACAGCTAAAGGTATGCCAGGGTTCTATTCTAAACTCAGAGAAGACGCGTCGTCCTGTAAAGGCTCGTTGATCTCAAGATCAACACAAGGTTAGTCCTCTGGATCAGAGACGCCCACAGAGGGTCAGTGTCAGGGGAGTGGGTTCTTATTCTCTCTCTTTACAGGCCACTTGAATTTTAGATTTTATTAGGATCCCGATTAGCTGATGCAGAACATCAGCTACTCTTCAGACAAAAACAGCCACATGATATAAAAATAAGAGTATTACTAGCATTATTGAATTGAGTAAGTATGCTGATGACATGGCCTTCTACATTAGGGGAAGCTGCCTATCTGACCCACACCCAGGCCCTTCAAACATTAATCAACAGAGTCAGCCTAGAGAGATCAACGTGGCCGAGACTAAATAATTCATTATCTGCACAAAACAAGGTCTGAAAACAGCCAGCTTCACTTGATGGCCAACATGTTGAAATAGCTCGGTGCACTTCTGGATTCTGGGCTAAGCTTGTCTGAAATTACAGCCCACAGCGACCTTATCTTCTTATGAAACGTAGTGGCCTTAGTGTCAGCAGATTTGACAACTAGTTAACAAATCTATTGTTAAGAGAGTTTTAACTTTTCACCGTCCCTCCTGGTACGGTCACCTAACTGTAGATCTAAGGTTTACGTCAATGGAAAGTAAAATAGTTGTGAAACCCAAAATCTTTTGACCCAACGTGTTGTGCAACACAGCTTTTTATGGCGGTCTAACTGCGTCTTGGTTCTTGTGTTTGATGAGCTGAAGACAATAAAGATTTTGTTTCTATTCTACTCCGAACCACATGGAGACGCTGTTGAGTAAATGTTTCCCAGGGGGCACCTGTGTACCAAATATGATTTAGCAATGTGGTGCTTGATGATGAGCAGTACTTGTTTTTACTACTGACGGAATGATTTGATCCCTCTCATGTTAGAAATACCTACTTATCAGTCATGCATCGTTATGACTTTCGTATATGATTTTGTCTGTGTGTGTGTGTGTGTTACCTGCAGTGGTGTTGGCTGCTGCTCCACCGGAGCAATGAGGACCACCAGCTGGTGGTTGATGCTCAGGTATCCGAAGACGTCGCACTGTGGCACGGAGACATGAAGCCGCAGGACCTGCAGCACGTCGTGGACCGTCACCGGCTGGTTCTTATTTAGCTGCAGCCAGGGGTCAGAGGTCAAACACAGGAGGAGGGATCAGACATACTGCATGTTGGCCACAGTTCAGTCACAGATGGAACCAATAAACCACATCTCATATTATGCTTTTTGGCTTTTTCCCTTTCCTTTATTGTGTTATATATCTTTGTTGTGCACGTTATAGGTTTATAAAGTGAAAAAGCCCAAAGCCCCCCCCCCCAAAGGGACTTACCATCTCCAACAGAAACCACTGTTCACAAACTGCTCCAAACAGCTCTATTGTAGTCCAGCCTTTACTTCAGAGACAAACGTGTAACACACGTTATAATGCTCGCCTAGCTGCTAGCGTGGCACTCCCTCATACTCTGCTTCTGACTGGTTAGTAGTCCTTACCTAGGTACTGTCAGGACACTCCCTCATACTCTGCTTCTGACTGGTTAGTAGTCCTTACCTAGGTACTGTCAGGACACTCCCTCATACTCTGCTTCTGACTGGTTAGTAGTCCTTACCTAGGTACTGTCAGGACACGCCCTCATACTCTACTTCTGACTGGTTAGTAGTCCTTACCTAGGTACTGTCAGGGCACTCCCTCATACTCTGCTTCTGACTGGTTAGTAGTCCTTACCTAGGTACTGTCAGGACACTCCCTCATACTCTGCTTCTGACTGGTTAGTAGTCCTTACCTAGGTACTGTCAGGACACTCCCTCATACTCTGCTTCTGACTGGTTAGTAGTCCTTACCTAGGTACTGTCAGGACACTCCCTCATACTCTGCTTCTGACTGGTTAGTAGTCCTTACCTAGGTACTGTCAGGACACTCCCTCATACTCTGCTTCTGACTGGTTAGTAGTCCTTACCTAGGTACTGTCAGGACACTCCCTCATACTCTGCTTCTGACTGGTTAGTAGTCCTTACCTAGGTACTGTCAGGACACGCCCTCATACTCTACTTCTGACTGGTTAGTAGTCCTTACCTAGGTACTGTCAGGGCACGCCCTCATACTCTGCTTCTGACTGGTTAGTAGTCCTTACCTAGGTACTGTCAGGACACACCCTCATACTCTACTTCTGACTGTCTAGTAGTCCTTACCTAGGTACTGTCAGGACACACCCTCATACTCTGCTTCTGACTGGCTAGTAGTCCTTACCTAGGTACTGCGCATGTGCGACTCCCAACAAAGATGGAACAGAAGTGAGATGTCTCACTCTGTAGATAAAACAGAGAGCTCAACACACAGGGTGAAAAGAGGAGCTGCAGCAATGTGCAGTACAACAACAATATGGTGTTTTCTGAAAATGAAACCACATAAACCTATTCTGGTATAACCTCTAAATACAATTATGAACCTGAAAATGAGCATAATATGAGCACTTTAAGCTTCATTCACTTCTGTTCTTCATTTCTTAAGAAGGATTTGAATGAGTTCTACAGAACAATGATATGTTGTTCTAAAGAAATAAATCTTGCAGTGACACAGGACTGTGGTGGTCACACTGGCAACACTGTGAGAGAGTCCGTAATATTAAAATCTGATTATAAATGTTTGTACTCAAAATATTTTTGGTTTGTCCGCAATAAAGAATGAGCAAAAACAATATTATAGTATTTTGAGAATAAAATCATAATATTTTGAGTATTAAGTATTAATACTAGTATTAAGAGGCAGAGAGACACGGACGGCTGAACGCAGCCGTCAACAAAACATGAAAGACTTGATCTGCATATGACCCAGCAGTACACACTATCACTCATATACAATATGTACATATATGTGTGTGTATATAAGTAGATCAGAACCAGAAATATCGTCTTATTTATTTCCTTGTCTTATCGTATCTTCCTTGTGTATCTTACTTCTATTTTATCAGCAGCTAATGTCTCCTGCAGCAGAGGTGTGCTCAGATCACGTCTTTCTAACTCCGCTCCACTTTTTACTTTCCAGACGTGTAGTCTTCAACCGACGCTAACTCAAGTGACATCACTGGAGGACATTTATCAGACACAGTCACACAGCTCCCTCTGGACACACTAAAGGCTTTTCTCACTCCCCAACACCTAGGAACACGTTTGTGTGCGAGTTCCTCCCTAAGAGCAAACAACCACAAATCCTAAAGTTTGATTTTAAAGTGAATAAGGAAAAAAAAAAAAAAAAACAGGGGTTTTTGGGGGGGGATACCACCAAAATTTTTAGGGTTTTTGCCAGGGGCAAACCAACCACCTTTGTTTTTGGCGTGTCAGGCTTTAAAGACCTGTCTTACACACACACACACACACACACACACACACACACACACACACACACACACACACACACACTATCTTTGTGGGGACCCGTCATTGACATAATGCATTCCCTAGCCCCTTACCCTAACCTTAACCCTCACAACTAAATGCCTAACCTTAACCCTTACCCTAACCCTAACCCTAACCCTAATTCTATCCCTAATCCTAAAACCAAGTCTTCACCCTCAAACAGCCCTTTAAACTTGTGGGGTCCAGCATTTTGGCCCCACAAAGCTGTCGGGACCCCACAAGTATACTGTATTCCCGGTTTTTGGACCCATCAAATGTAACTAAACAAGAACACACATGCGCACACACACACACACACACACACACACACACACACACACACACACACACACACACACACACACACACACACACACACACACACACACACACACACACACACACACACACACAGTAGACAGGGGACTCCCCCCAGCGGTCAGCATCTGTAATTACACCTGAGACAGAATGTGTGTACCTTAGAGAACGTGTTGATCTGCTCTTTGTTCCAGAGGATCTGCAGCATGCTGGCACAGATAGGACAGCAGGCTCCTGGACAGAGGTCAGAGGTCACGCTGGGTTACTTCAACACATTCTCCACAAACTGATGCTGCGAACATGTCATCCGTCATGTGTGGGAACATTTACTGACCAGGGGGGGTGACGGGCTGGCAGCCCGGGGTGGACAGAGCTGGACAGGGAATCACACTGCACGCAGAGTCGGGAGCCACGTCAGACATGGCCCCCACAGCGTGGCAGGGGCCCTCGTAGTCCACGGCCACGCGGTCAGAGAAGGCCTCACACACCGTGTTGTAGGTTTCACCGTTATGGCCACAGACCTGCCGAGGCTTCCGACAGGCATCCTGAGGACAGAGCACACCCAGCACATCAGCACATTTACATACATATACACATTTTAATATGGTTGTTCCATGTTTTCCCTCATTGACCTTATTCTGTCTTGGTGACTCTGAGCTTTTCCACTAGTACAACCATGAGGCCAAACTAACAGTGTTTGATATGTAGGAGTCAGAATGGAAAGTCTAAAGCCCGGGACACACAGGGCCGATAATCAGCCGTTGGACAGTCTGGCGAGGTCGGTGACTCGAGTCTGAGGAGCTGTCGGCCTTTATTTTGGCCGACCTGACATGTTCAGTCGGAGGCAGGGCAGTCGGGACTCACCCGGAAATGGCGAGCGGAATGAGCGTGACCAGAGTCTCTCAAAATCTGAGGAAAATCTTTTAAACTGACCTTTGTTGATCTGAAATGAAGACAGATTCAGCAACTGCACGGCCTATTTCTCGCTTAAAATGTTCTCAGAAACATGTGTCAGTGAACTATTTTAATACAATATGTGATTGTATTCTGAATGGCCGCCATGACAGTCTGGCTTTGAATTTCCGGAGAAAACAAACCCATGTGACGTGTTCGTCCAATCAGCTGCCGGTTTTCATTTCTTGGGCAACAATACAGAGTAGCGCTGCCTGCTGCTATTGAGACGTATTACGTTTCTCAAGTCGGTGTCGCCTCAGTGTGTTCCGAGGCAGTTATTTGGACCTCGGGGACCCGACTGATCATCTCGTCTGGCTTTTCTGCCGAGGGTCGGCCGTCTGGTTGGTGTGTACCGGCTTTATAGCCTTGCTTTCACAACAAGTCCACTTGCACAGTAAGATACTTTCTCCCCTCATCCTTGTGTATGTGTAAGGTTTTAAACTTGTGCTATCTTTCTTTGTTTGCTTTTTGTTGTTGACATGTGAAGCAATTTGTGCATTATTTGCATGAAAGGTGCTTTTTCAGTCAAATTCATTAATTTATTCATTCATTCATTCAACTCCACTGTACAAAAGCAATGGACAAAACAAAAAACATTCAATATTTGTTAGAGCTTTAGCAGTAGATAGGTTACATTTTTGGCAAACTACCAAGGGTTGATCTTCTGAGGAGCATGAATGTGATCGGTACATCTGGATATTCCTTGTATACCAATGCTGGAACACTATTCTAAATCTCAGAGCATTATGGTTGTAGTTGTAAAGATGAGGGAGGTAGTTGTGTGCACATCCCATCCTGTAGGCCAGCAGCAGGACAACAGGGGAATCTGTCCGTTGTCCAGACACTAGTGATGTGAAGCATCTTCTTTATTTTCTGAGCCCACTAGATTTTTTTTCAAACGCTTTCTCTCAGTGGCACCATCAGGTTAGTGCATGCTCTGTCAGCAGCAGCAGCAGCAGCAGCTAGGTGAGCAGTGAGTGTGTCTCCAGGTGTGATCCTACCTGGCAGTGGCCCATGTAGGCCAGGCTCTTCCCGGCCTGCTGCAGCTGGCACGGACTAGCGTGGAGCAGGCCGTCGGTGTCACAGGCCGGCTCCACGCTGCTCTTATCACAGGCCGCGGGCCGGCCGACACACTCGTGCTGCGGGCAGTCGGACCAGTCGCTCAGGCACACACGGTACTTTGGGATGCACCTGGAACACACACACACACACACACACACACACACACACACACACACACACACACACACACATATGCATTTATATGTCGGTCCTTACAGAGGAGAAGCTCTCGCTCTACTAACAGTTCACACTCAGGAAGTAACCTGCTCTGCTCCACTCATTAGTGTGTGTGTGTGTGTGTGTGTGTGTGTGTGTGTGTGTGTGTGTGTGTGTGTGTGTGTGTGTAGTGTTTGGACACTGCTTTGGCTTTTTCTTTTGAACACTGTCACTGAAGCGCAACCCTTCCTGCTTCACGTTAAAGGTATCAAATGAATGTACAAATATTAACGGTGTGGAGCCTTTCACAATGTTTGTGTGAGTGCACACAAGGATGCACCCTCCTGCCAATCATCCCACGCTATTCCACCAGTCGACAAAAAAAAAGAAAGAAATTGTATTCAAGAATCAGTTTTGCAAACGTTTGTTGAAACCTAACTCACACATTAGAGACAGTGTGAGTGTGAGGCATTCTGCCCTTTGAGGTGCCAGAAAGCTTTTAATGTTAAACATCCGAGCAGGTGTGACTGAAGGAAAGTCCAAGTGACCGGAATGATTTAGTGAGTAAAACATCTGTAGTAAGTAGACAATGAGTTAATATTATTGTTATATATCTGTTAAACAGGGAGACATCTTACTACTGTTCCTACATCTTACATTATGATAGATTAGACTTTATTCTACAAAGGTAACAGGTGTACAAATGCAGACATACTGTATGTACATTTGAGATTTTTACATTATTTATTGTTTTTACCCTCTCTTCTATTCCTTTTCTACACTTTGGTGTATTAGTACAGCCACATTACATTGCACTTACATCATTTACCTGTGTGTGTTACACATACACAAATCCTTAAAAAAAGATGATGATGATGTGTGAATGAATTGGAGGAACCTGAAACACCAACTAAGAAAGAGCGATGGAAGAAGAGAGGCAGAAGTGTGGATGAGTGTGAGCAGCAGCTGCTCCTACCTCTGGTTTCTCTGGCAGGGTTTGCCAGCGCAGGGGTTACTGAGGCGGCACAGGCCGAACACAAACTGGTGGTCCTTGAAGCCCATACAGCGAGCCACACAGGCGCTGGGATAAGTCCGCCCGTTAGAGGCACACACTGGGACGAAGCGGTCTGGACACCCACAGGGAAGGCCTGGAAGGGGACAGCGGGGATCAGCTGGAGCTACAAGATGCTTTAGCTTTAAAGTGCTCATATTATGCTTTTTGGCTTTTTCCCTTTCCTTTATTGTGTTATATATCTTTTTTGTGCACGTTATAGGTTTACAAAGTGAAAAAGCCCAAAGCCCCCCCCCCCAAAGGGACTTACCATCTCCAACAGAAACCACTGTTCACAAACTGCTCCAAACAGCTCTGTTGTAGTCCAGCCTTTACTTCAGAGACAGACGTGGTCACTTTGTAACACACGTTATAATGCTCGCCTAGCTGCTAGCGTGGCACGCCCTCATACTCTGCTTCTGACTGGCTAGTAGTCCTTACCTAGGTACTGTCAGGGCACGCCCTCATACTCTGCTTCTGACTGGCTAGTAGTCCTTACCTAGGTACTGTCAGGGCACGCCCTCATACTCTGCTTGACTGGCTAGTAGTCCTTACCTAGGTACTGTCAGGGCACGCCCTCATACTCTGCTTCTGACTGGCTAGTAGTCCTTACCTAGGTACTGTCAGGGCCCGCCCTCATACTCTGCTTCTGACTGGCTAGTAGTCCTTACCTAGGTACTGTCAGGGCACGCCCTCATACTCTGCTTCTGACTGGCTAGTAGTCCTTACCTAGGTACTGAGCATGTGCGACTCCCAACAAAGATGGAACAGAAGTGTAATGCCTCACTCTGTAGCTAAAACAGAGAGCTCAACACACAGGGTGAAAAGAGGAGCTGCAGCAATGTGCAGTACAACAAAAATATGGTGTTTTCTGAAAATTAAACCATGTAAACCTATTCTGATATAACCTCTAAATACAATTATGAACCTGAAAATGAGCATAATATGAGCACTTTAAAGGAAAATAGTCCGGACACACACACACACACACACACACACACACACACACACACCGGTAAAGTGTCTGCGGTCCTGGTCAGAGCTGAGGCATTCTCTAGTGGAGCAGATGGCGTCCCCACCGAAGCAGGAACAGGTGTGGCAGTCCATCCTGAAAGATGTCCCGTGGCCTGGAGACAACAACACGTCCACATGTCAGCCGCATGCTTCTGTTAGAAAGCTGACCTGTACAGAGCAGCAGGGCCAGTGTCTGACGCTTGATTCTATGAAAGCATGAGGGATACTTCAGGGAAACCTCAGGGAGTCGTGTCCCACTGTGAGTCCATGCAACTTCTGCTCTCAGTGCAAATATCACTCACATCAAATTATAAGTGGCAAAGATATGATGACAACGCTGATCTAAGTAGTAATACGGAAGTGCGTGTAAATTGAGCAAAAATGGACAACTAATGTCAGCCAAAGTCTGTCCTTTTAATATACAGTATATACAGTATCTCACAAAAGTGAGTACACCCCTCACATTTTAGTACATATTTCATTATATCTTTTAATGGGACAACACTGAAGAAATTACACTTTGCTACAATGTAAAGTATGAAGTGTACAGCTTGTATAACAGTGTAAATCCTCAAAATAACTCAACACACAGCCATTAATGTCTAATCCACTGGCTACAAAAGTGAGTACACCCCTATGTTAAATTCCCATAGAGACAGGAAGATGTTTATTTTTAAAGGCCAGTTATTTCATGGATCCAGGATACTATGCATCCTGATAAAGTTCCCCACATCATACCATACACTTCACCATACCTAGAGATTGGCATGGTTTTATGTCAGTTAGCCTAATAGCTGCTTTGATTTGCATTGAGAGATGATTTTATGGAAAGTACCCCAACGTGTAGTTACATTTTTTGAAAGGTTCACGTCAGGCTACGGCGTAGAGTCCAGCGTAGGTTTGTGTCTCCACGTGCCTACGTGCGTAGCAACAGCGTAGACTTTACGCAGAAGTATAAATCAGCCTTAAGACCCTCTGTTGTCTCTTAGGGACCTGTGGTAACTATTTGGACATGCAGACAAACATGAGGGGCGTCTTACTCTTCCTCTGTCCTCCTACGATGCAGGGCTTGCTGGTGTCCACACAGGGCATGTCCAGACAGTTCTCCAGACGCCCACTGGGACCACAGCTGCACACCTCGTGACACCCGGAAGGACCGGCACGCGTTGGAACCTGGATACGAGCGTCCTGCTGCACCAGAAACTCTGAGGCCTCGCCCAGTTTGCAGCCTGAAGACACACACACACACACACACACACACACACACACACACACAAACACAGACACACACACGCACACAGTGAGCATGGGTGCGATGCTGCAGACACTGTGCAGCGGTGTAGCAGCGACTCGTACCTGGCACGCAGAGGTGCGGCTGACAGCTGAGCTCATCCAGGCAGCCCTTCCTGTTCACCTGGCATAAGTGGTTGCTGGGGCAGGGGTTGGGGTTGCATGGATGGAGGACCTCATCCACGATGCTGTTGCCTAGGGAACTGGGGGCTGGAGGGAGAGTGTGACGGGGCAGGGGAGGAGGGGATGGGCCGATATGGGAACGTAGACAAGACCGTCAGATCAGATCGGAGAGTATTTAATGTTGGGGATAATGCTGTATTCTTGCTGTTCTGAGTTGTACTTTCATGGTTGAATGCATATAATTCATATTAACTGCATAAAATGTAATTAAAAATATAACATATATATATATATATATATATATATATATATATATATATATATATATATATATATATATATATATATATATATATATATATTAGAGCTGGGCAATATATTGATATTATATCGATATCGTGATATGAGACTAGATATCGTCTTAGATTTTGGATATCGTAATATCGTAATATGACATAAGTGTTGTCTTTTCCTGGTTTTAAAGGCTGCATTACAGTAAAGTGATGTCATTTTATGAACTTACCAGACTGTTTTAGCTGTTCTATTATTTGCCTTTGCCCACTTAGTTATTATATCCATATTACTGATGATTATTCATCAAAAATGTCATTGTGTAAATATTTTGTGAAAGCACCAATAGTCAACACTACAGTATCATTGCGGTATCGATATCGAGGTATTTGGTCAAAAATATCGTGTTATTTGATTTTCTCCATATCGCCCAGCCCTAATATATATATATATATATATATATAAATAAAATATATATATATATGATATATTGTCAGCTGCAGTGGTGTTCTGCCTCCTGGTGGCCACGGATCTATTCATTTACTTTTGAAGGCCTTAAAGCAGTATGGTTATCAAATCTTCTGTGGACTTCTGTGGGATTCAAATTTCTTTTGCAGTAACAACACCATATCTTGTTGATCTAAAAGTGCACCAGAGATTTTTGCCTGCTGACTCACTGAGGTATCTGTGGAGGGGGATGCAGCGTTCCGGGTCGTCAATGGGCGACAGCAGCTCACAGATCCTCTCTGGAGTCTGTCCTTCATGGAAACGCTTCTTGTCCCCACACTGGGTCAGGATGTCCACACAATCTGACCTGAGGACAAACAAGAGACAAACAAGAGGTGACTAAAACGGAAACAAATCTGTAAGAGGCGATCAACAGAAAGTGGTCGTGTGTAACAGGTTGGTGGAGAGGACGAGGGCTGGGAGCTGGACCGGGTGCTCTGGTCTGCACCTGGAGGTGAACCTTCTGCAGCGAGCGTCCATCAGTGCTAATGTCCTGTGCTGCCTCTCGTCTTGATGCTGGCTTTAATCTACAAGATGGAAACTCTGTGGTACCTGTGCATTCATGGATACATTGCAAACACAAATTTCTAATATGTAATTCGTAAAAAGAAATGTATGGAGACCAGTTACTAAAATGTAAACACACGTAGGCGTAGAGCTGGGCAATATATCGATATTATATCGATATCGTGATATGAGACTAGATATCGTCTTAGATTTTGGATATTGTAATATTGTAATATGGCACAAGTGTTGTCTTTTCCTGGTTTTAAAGGCTGCATTACAGTAAAGTGATGTACTTTTCTGAACTTACCAGACTGTTCTAGCTGTTCTTTTATTTGCATGTACCCACTTAGTCATTATATCCACATTACTGATGATTATTTATCTAAAAATCTCATTGTGTTAATATTTTGTGAACGCACCAATAGTCAACACTACAGTATCAAGGTATATCGCCCAGCCCTACGTATGTGTGTATAAGTCCCAACCTGCAGCTGACACAGCAGCCCAGTGGTTTGATTTTGTCCTGCTGCTTATATGTTGGTGTTAGCAACATCTACCAGATAAGCAAACCATGTTTGACTTCCGCACTTTTCACACAAAAGTCAAATTTTACAGAGCTGATAAAAAAAAAGGAAAGAAAGTAGAAGGACAAGCAGCTCTTTGCAACTCAGAGATGAACAATACAGGAACACCAGGAGGTATTTGTGGCTGAATATTTTGGGGTGGGGGTGAAAAAGGACCAGTGCAGTTACGCCCCCGAGACAATAACTCCAGTCTGACCGGGGCTGACCTTCTGTTGTTTTGCTGTCAGAGTACATCTTGATAACCGGCATCAGAGCTTTAGAATAACGATGAATGCAGAACAACAATTACTGTTAGTATAGACCCCTGTGTGTGACAAGTCCACACATCTGTCACTGTTGGTTCAGGCTGTTCTCATGGTATGTATTACTGTCAACCTGAGGTTTGCTGTGAGTCAGCCCCTCCAGTGTCTGCAGTGATTAGGACCGGAGCACCTAGAATAAGAGCAGGAGGTCAGGGTGGTCTATAGGTCCCATAACACACTGCTGTATTTTAAGCCAAACCAATCTTTTTTTCTAATTTTACAAGTGCTCATATTATGCTTTTTGGCTTTTTCCCTTTCCTTTATTGTGTTATATATCTTTTTTGTGCTCGTTATAGGTTTACAAAGTGAAAAAGCCCAAAGTCCCCCCCAAAGGGACTTACCATCTCCAACAGAAACCACTGTTCACCAACTGCTCCAAACAGCTCTATTGTAGTCCAGCCTTTACTTCAGAGACAAACGTGGTCACTTTGTAACACACGTTATAATGCTCGCCTAGCTGCTAGCGTGGCACGCCCTCATACTCTGCTTCTGACTGGCTAGTAGTCCTTACCTAGCTACTGTCAGGGCGACCCTCATACTCTGGCTTCTGACTGCTAGTAGTCCTTACCTAGCTACTGTCAGGGCACGCCCTCATACTCTGCTTCTGACTGGCTAGTAGTCCTTACCTAGGTACTGTCAGGGCACGCCCTCATACTCTGCTTCTGACTGGCTAGTAGTCCTTACCTAGGTACTGTCAGGGCACGCCCTCATACTCTGCTTCTGACTGGCTAGTAGTCCTTACCTAGCTACTGTCAGGGCACGCCCTCATACTCTGCTTCTGACTGGCTAGTTGTCCTTACCTAGGTACTGAGCATGTGCGACTCCCAACAAAGATGGAACAGAAGTGAGATGCTTCACTCTGTAGCTAAAACAGAGAGCTCAACACACAGGGTGAAAAGAGGAGCTGCAGCAATGTGCAGTACAACAAAAGTATGGTGTTTTTTGAAAATGAAACCATGTACACCTATTCTGATATAACCTCTAAATACAATTATGAACCTGAAAATCAGCATAATATGGGCACTTTAAGGATAAGTCACTCCGGTGCTGCCAGAAATTCTGCCTTATTTCCTTTTTTTTCGGCCAGATGTCCGTTACCTTCCTCTTTCTTTGTGTTGGCGTTCTAACCTCTGGTGGATTTCTGAGGACTATGGTTAACTGCTCCTCAGATCTCTGCAGGGTAAATCCAGACAGCTAGCTAGACTATCTGTCCAATCTGAGTTTTCTGTTGCACGACTAAAACTACTTTTGAACGTACACATGTTCCACCAAAACAAGTTCCTTCCTGAGGCTATTTTGCAGCGGCACCGTGGCTCTGTGCAGTGCTTAGCACCGCCCAGGACGATTGTGATTGGTTTAAAGAAATGACAATAAACCAGAGCACATTTTTCTCCCATCCAGGAATGCTGTGTGGACTAGCCAGACCCTCCTCCGCAGTGCTGTGGAGGAAGGTCTGGCAAAGCGAAACTAATGGAACGGTCATAATTGCTAAGATATCTAGGAATCTGTTGATGAGAATATACGCAGATTGGGTATAGGTCAACTGAAGTTTCCCTGCACAGTTGTCCTCCTGCTCATGTTCACCCTGTTGCGAGTCACTACGGAGTAGTAACTGGTCACCTGCAGGGTGGTAGCGGACCTACTTGCATATGACGCTCCCTCTGGACTTGCTGTGGCAGGGTTTGATCTGCAGGGAGCAGGCCACGGCCTTCCACATGTCCGGCAGACACTTCCTGATGTCCAACACAGGGATGTTCATGAACGGCATCTTGATCGTCCCATTGGACCACAGCTTGATGTCGTTCATGGCGCCCTGGTCTGACTGGATGTTACAGCTGCGGAACAGCTCTGTGGGCCTGTGGACAGAGACACACAGCGGTGATTGGACAAAAATGCAAAGTGAAAGCACACCTAGAAAGCTAAACATACGGTATACCAAACTATTTAACAATGCAAGCTGGGGATTGTATCTTTGTAACACTGTGTGCTCAGAGGGAGTCCCTCTGCATAATGTGAGGGTTGTTTTCCTCTTCCACTGCACCAGGAAGTGTCTTTGATGTCTGATTGGTGGGTTTGGTCTCAAGTGAGTCAGCTAATTGGTGGTTTAAAAGGAGAAGGTTCCAGGCAGCAGCTTGGGTGTGGTTCATCATTTACTCCTGATGGGTGGATGCTTTGTTTATCTTGCAGCAGCCGTGTGTGTGTGTGTGTGTGTGTGTGTGTGTGTGTGTGTGTGTGTGTGTGTGTGTGTCTGTGGGTTGTAAAACCCTGCATCCTTTACTTTATTTAAGCCCAGCATGGTCAACAGTGTATTTTTCTCTCAAACCCAAACTAAATGTGGCATCCACTGACTCTCAGTGATGGAGGATGGCGGTCCCAGCAGCTCAGTCGGGGCTGCTGCAGCTCATACAATCAGGCTCCTTATCTTCTTTTCAAAAAAAGATCCAAAGCAGACTGTATGAATCCTCACAGTGAACCGTGACTCCTGTTCACTGATACAGCTCTAGCAGCCCGGACTCAGGCTGTCTGAGGGGCCCTGCTGTGTGTTCTGTGAATATAGATAGTTCGTAGGTGTTTGGACCAACATGAGAAGGACTACATGTCAGAGGTTCCCCCTGCTGGCAGACGGAGAGAGCAGCTGGGGGGTCTGACCTGTTGTTGAAGTTGGTGCAGTAGGCCAGGTCTTTGCAGCCCAGCTGGCACGGCTCTCTGACGTCAGCCAGGCAGTTGATGAGCTCTGTCTCCACCGGGTTGTACTCACAGAGCTGGTCAAAGTCCTGCCACGTCTGGCTGCCCCAGTTAGTGCTGATCTCCTGACACATGTCCCTGTGAGAGCAGAGCACAGTCTGGTCAGAGTCTGGGGTTAGTGTTAGAGCAGTGTGTGTACCTGTTGGGTTAGTGTTAGAGCAGTGTGTGTACCTGCAGAGTGATATGTTGAGGTTAGGGTAGAGCAGTGTGTGTACCTGCAGAGTGATATGTTGGGTTAGTGTTAGAGCAGTGTGTGTACCTGCAGAGTGATATGTTGAGGTTAGGGTAGAGCAGTGTGTGTACCTGCAGAGTGATGTGGTTAGTACGGTAGAGCAGTGTGTGTACCTGCAGAGTGATGTGTTGGGTTACGGTAGAGCAGTGTGTGTACCTGCAGAGTGATGTGTTGGGTTAGTGTTAGAGCAGTGTGTGTACCTGCAGAGTGATATGTTGGGTTAGTGTTAGAGCAGTGTGTGTACCTGCAGAGTGATGTGTTGGGTTAGTGTTAGAGCAGTGTGTGTACCTGCAGAGTGATATGTTGAGGTTAGTGTTAGAGCAGTGTGTGTACCTGCAGAGTGATATGTTGGGTTAGTGTTAGAGCAGTGTGTGTACCTGCAGAGTGATATGTTGGGTTAGTGTTAGAGCAGTGTGTGTACCTGCAGAGTGATGTGTTGGGTTAGTGTTAGAGCAGTGTGTGTACCTGCAGAGTGATGTGTTGGGTTAGGGTAGAGCAGTGTGTGTACCTGCAGAGTGATGTGTTGGGTTAGGGTAGAGCAGTGTGTATCCTGCAGAGTGATATGTTGAGGTTAGTGTTAGAGCAGTGTATATTCCTGCAGAGTGATATGTTGGGTTAGGGTATAAAAATGTGTGTACCTGCAGAGTGATGTGTTGGGTTAGTGTTAGAGCAGTGTGTGTACCTGCAGAGTGATGTGTTGGGTTAGTGTTAGAGCAGTGTGTGTACCTGCAGAGTGATGTGTTGGGTTAGTGTTAGAGCAGTGTGTGTACCTGCAGAGTGATATGTTGGGTTAGTGTTAGAGCAGTGTGTGTACCTGCAGAGTGATATGTTGGGTTAGTGTTAGAGCAGTGTGTGTACCTGCAGAGTGATGTGTTGGGTTAGTGTTAGAGCAGTGTGTGTACCTGCAGAGTGATATGTTGAGGTTAGGGTAGAGCAGTGTGTGTACCTGCAGAGTGATATGTTGAGGTTAGGGTAGAGCAGTGTGTGTACCTGCAGAGTGATATGTTGAGGTTAGGGTAGAGCAGTGTGTGTACCTGCAGAGTGATATGTTGAGGTTAGGGTAGAGCAGTGTGTGTACCTGCAGAGTGATGTGTTGGGTTAGGTAGAGCAGTGTGTGTACCTGCAGAGTGATGTGGTTAGTTAGGTAGTATGTGTGTGTACCTGCAGAGTGATGTGTTGGGTTAGTGTTAGAGCAGTGTGTGTACCTGCAGAGTGATATGTTGAGGTTAGGGTAGAGCAGTGTGTGTACCTGCAGAGTGATATGTTAGGTTAGGGTAGAGCAGTGTGTGTACCTGCAGAGTGATATGTTGGTTGGGTTAGGAGCAGTGTGTGTACCTGCAGAGTGATATGTTGGGTTAGTGTTAGAGCAGTGTGTGTACCTGCAGAGTGATATGTTGGGTTAGTGTTAGAGCAGTGTGTGTACCTGCAGAGTGATGTGTTGGGTTAGTGTTAGAGCAGTGTGTGTACCTGCAGAGTGATATGTTGAGGTTAGGTTAGAGCAGTGTGTGTACCTGCAGAGTGATATGTTGGGTTAGGGTAGAGCAGTGTGTGTACCTGCAGAGTGATATGTTGGGTTAGTGTTAGAGCAGTGTGTGTACCTGCAGAGTGATATGTTGAGGTTAGGGTAGAGCAGTGTGTGTACCTGCAGAGTGATATGTTGAGGTTAGGGTAGAGCAGTGTGTGTACCTGCAGAGTGATATGTTGAGGTTAGGGTAGAGCAGTGTGTGTACCTGCAGAGTGATATGTTGAGGTTAGGGTAGAGCAGTGTGTGTACCTGCAGAGTGATGTGTTGGGTTAGGGTAGAGCAGTGTGTGTACCTGCAGAGTGATGTGTTGGGTTAGGGTAGAGCAGTGTGTGTACCTGCAGAGTGATGTGTTGGGTTAGGGTAGAGCAGTGTGTGTACCTGCAGAGTGATATGTTGAGGTTAGGGTAGAGCAGCGTATGTACCTGCAGACCGATGTGTTCGCTTTGGAGCAGCAGTGCAGCTTGGCACAGTCCATCTTGGCGGGGTGGGCGGGCTCCTCTTCAGGTGGGGAGGGAGGGTGGGCGCTGCCCAGGAAGCACTGCCACATGGGTTCCTGAGGGAGAGGCTGGGAGCCACACTCGTCGATCAAACCCTCCATGATCTCATGTTCGGTGCTCATGGTGCGAAGGATTCGCCGGCACGCCTCCTGGCAGTGGGTGGCCTCTGCCCGGTCACAGCAGTACAGACCTGTGAGCAAAGTGTACTCCATCAGGATATGTATGGCTCTATGGGTCATCACAGATGGACTGACAGAACATGGCATGAAAAAGGATCTGTAGGATGTCTGAATGGATGCGCCACACCACAGGCAAACAAATATGACTTCCCATAAATACCATCATCTCAGCGTGGCAAGTGAGCTGGCCAGCAATGTACGCTACAACAGAGACTTTCTCTTACAACTGAGCTCCTACGCAGGCGATTGGAATCATACCCTATGTAAACATACTTAAGGAGATGACAAGAACTTTCAACGGCAAGGAACACAAGAGATAAATCAAACCACTTTCGGTGGAGTTCAAGCCGCTCCCTTCCTGTCGTAGATATAGATATCCTAATGTCAGAACAAACCGGTGGAAAAAAACTCATTCATTCCTATGGCAATAACCCAATTAAATAAGATGTAGGGAGGGGTATGACTGAAGGAATATATGTGAAGTAATGTGCAGTAGTTTTATTTATTTATGACATTGTGCAATATACTCCTTTTACTGTATTCTATTTATTGATGTGTGTATGTTATGTGTTAGATAAATAGTGCTGTAGATGTCTGGTTCAATGTTTGTGTTGTGGATTATGTGTCTATATGCCTGTACTGTACAACAAACTCTCGGGGACATTAACGTTTTCTAAGTTTTCTAAGTCTAAGTCATAAACACTGAAGATGTGTTTAAAAGTAGACTCAAGTAAAAACCTGTGTCCAGAGCCCTCTGATGCACTATGGTGCCTTTTATGGGCTGGCTGCTGAGGACTGTTTACCCTGAAGCCACAGTATAGATTTCATTAATTTCCATTTAACTCATGTATCTTTCATCTTATAATTTATATTTGTTTCACAAATACTTTGATTGCAAAGAGATATTTAAAATGTGATGACTGCTGCTGGCTGTTAAATGAACACTGGATACTGTTCTGTGTGTTCAACTAAACTCACAAACTGTATATCTTATACCTATGTATATATACTGTATATACAGTAAACATACTTTATCATATACCTTATATAAAAATATGCTGGACATCTGCACAGCAGTAGTGCATTTACTATAGAACAGTACATTGGGGAGAAAGTGTGAGAGTGAATCTGTGTGAATGACGTTTGTGCAGCAGCTTTCAAGCTAAAGTATCCATACGATCCACAATCGGTGGAGTGGTTCATGCTTTGTGCGGCGCAAACAACAGTCCTCTCCATAGTACTGGAAGAAAGGCAGCGATACCACTTACTGTCGATGGGGCTGCGTATGGGGTAGGACTTGGTGAAGTTGTCGACGCAGCTGAGCAGCTGAGCGCTGTGACTCTGACAGTACTCCCTGACAGCGTTGATCTGGGACACGGTGGGGGTCGAGTCGGTCCTGAAGATGGCCTGGCAGTACTCCCTGCAGGTGGTGTGACGCCCTGAATAGCTGCAGCATGTGGAGCCCACTGCAGGAACACACACACACACACACACACACACAAAAAAAAAACATTTTGGGAAATATCATTACTCACTTTCTGGTAGAGAGTTAGCTCCCTCGCACGGCAGCTGGCTTCTCGTGAAATCACGAGATCACGTGAAAATCGCAGGATCACATATCACACCAAATTCAATCTAGTCAGGCTTGTAGTAATGTGTTTGTGTCTGAACTACCAGCTGACCGAACCAATCAGTGTCCGGGGGGGGAGGAGCTACTGGCAGCTGTGGGTGTGGTTTAGGTGTGTGTGACGAAACAGAGAGGCGACTGTTTGTTCAAAACAACATTAGCGCCTCCTACAGAGTTTAGCGTAGATGCTGCAGTAGCATCAGTTCTACCAGAACTGGAGAGGAATGCTGGTGCTGAAGGCTTTTCTGTGTGGAATCACCACAGTCACCTGCAAGGTACTTTTTGAAAACACTTTCCAATGACGGCTTCTCAGATAGTTCTGTGTAATAAACCATGTGATGCGTCAAGAGTAAGATGAAAAGGTTGACACTCTCATGGGTGACTATTAATATTACCGTAAATGTCAAACTGTTCCTTTAAGAGAACCATCAGAAGCTTCTTTGCAGGAAGCATGAGAGACCTTATACTTCACTATACTCGCCATTCCCGACCTGCCTGCCTGTGACGTCATGGGAACTATTTATACTTCACTAGTTGCAGTCTTCTTCTGAACAGAGGTGTTGCAACTGAGGAAAGGCTACCGACTTTGCTCTTTCTACGGACTAGAAGAAGAAGAAAAAGGTAAACAATGGCAGAACTGGCAGCAGCAGCATTGCCGTCAATGTCAACAGTGGCTAAGATGATATTGGAGTCAACGGATGAGGAAGAACAGCTGCTTTTGAGCCTGCTTGCAAAGAAACGAAGAAAAAGAAGGTGGAATGTTCGTCCTTTGAATAACGGCAGACATAAATACGGTGAGTCCAATATCCTCGTGAAACAAATGAGGACGATAGACAAAGAGTAGCACTTTGAATACTTCAGAATGTCTGCACAACGATTCGATGACCTACTTGGTCGGATCAAGCCCTTCATTCACCATAAAAGAACTCATCTTAACCCAGTAAGTTTATGAGAGAGACTTGCAGTCCCTCTGAGAGTCCTGGCATCCGGTACCAGTCAGAATGCAGTTGCTACTGGTGCACATGCTCGGAAAGCTTGCCCTTGAACTCGTCCATGCTTCCTGTTTCCGCTATGTATATAGAGTGGTGCGCGACCTCTTTAAATCCTGGCGCGCCAGCCAGATCTACGTCATTTTGACGTCACATTGTCGCGCGACAGGTGGGGAACGGCGACTGTAAAGAGGCCTTTAGTGTCTGTGGTCAATAACAGAAAGCCAAAGCGTCGACACCTACAGTGTGATGGAGTGCAGTGCTGCTTACTGTATGTACTGTTGCTGCCGCCAAGCAGAGACTACTGCTAATACACAAGCATTTCATTTGTCAACTAATTCAAACGTACTCAAACATCTTTCAACGTCGATCCACTAAATAAACGTAATATCTACATACATGGCATTTGATTGGACGCTTGTCTCCCTTCGTCCCACAGCAACATTAAAATAGTTTAGATTTGTGTACACTGTTTCTGTTAATAACGTATTGTATTCAGTGTCCATTTCATTATACTATTCAGATTTATCATAAATAATTGAACATACACATGTATTTTAAGTTCCGTTAAAGAGGGGGTGGAGGTGGGGGTTACATTTGAGCATTTCAAAATCTACTTGAAAGTAATGCAATAGTTACTTTCTGAAGTAACTAGTTACTTTCATAATGTGTAACTGAGTAACTAATGTAGTTACTTTTTGGAAGAAGTAACTAGTAACTGTAACTAATTACTTTTTTAAAGTAACTTGCCCAACACTGCACACTATACATGTTTCTGTTTATTGATACATATGATTTATGATCAGAATAAATCTTGGCATGGATAGAGTGTTAGGTCCTGAGTACAATGGCTGGACACATACTCAGTGGCACAAACACACACTCCTCAGATGGCATCAATCTGTCTGAAGCTGACATTAACCATTCATGAGAGCGCTCATCCGGAAGTTACTGAGCTCACATCCTGCCAGCTCTGCTCTACTGTGTGTGTATGTGTGTGTGTATGTGTGCATGTTGTGTATTCACAGAAAGATAAACACACAAGCCCATCTATTGGTCCGAGAAGATAGCGCTGTGTTTATGTATTTAATGGCTGGAAGCAGATATACGAGATTAGTGTTTGCAGTTGTTGATGTCTTCACTGTTTATCCTGTGTGCGTGTGTGTGTGTGTGTGTGTGTGTGTGTGTGTGTGAGAGGAACAACTTACTTTCATTTTTGGTGATGCAGCCGTAGAGGGGGTTCTAGAAGGAGAAGAGAGAAGCGGTGGTGAAGCTGTTTCCAGTGACTAAGTGAAAGCTGGCAGAGCCCCGACGTTTCCTCTCCACCCTGAAGGTGTGACAATACGCTGCACACACAGGGAACATCTTTCGGATCCCTTTAACCACGTTAGGACCATGCTGGATTAATCTCAGGTTGGGAATCACTGCTCTATGGGTAGATGAATATGTCTTCGTCTTCTTCTATTTATTTACGTATATATGTCATGGTGTTTTTCCCTTTGCATTGGGTTTTCTGTTTAACAATGTGTCCAACAGACACCTTTACCATAAAGGTGACTATTTGTATGGTATTGTGTTTCACAGCAGTACTACTACAAGTGCAATGGGTAGTAGAAGTACAGGTATTAGGAATAGCGGTAGTAATCTATCTTTTTATTTCATTCCTATTAGGTCATGTCAGAATGAGAGAACTTGGGTTAAAACAGGATTCTGCTCTTGTAATCATCATCACAAGAAGCTGCAGCTGAAGTCATGTGATTGGACTTACCTCTGTGACTTTTTTGCAGACCTTTGATATGTCATTCTTAGAGGATGCCTTTAAGGGAGAGGAAATGAAATCATGAAACCGGAAGAGAAAACTATAGGACCTGAATGTCTGAGCCAAAGGAACGGTATTCCCGTTATCTCACCTGTCTGCATTCCCTGCGACAGTCGGCTGAGATAGCCAGCTCACAGCAGCCCAGCCCCACCCAGCCATCGGACTTCCGGGATACTCCTGGACACGAATGAAACAGCACACACCATTAGTCATGTGTTATGGGAACAGTCTGTGGAGGCTGTTTGATTCATCACACAACACTGGCCTTTAATAAAAGCTAGATCTAGTATGTATTGCCCACTGCTTTGTACATGTTGTTCGTGGTGAAACTTCTTTTATTACATTTTCCTTTCTTTTTCGTCTGTCTGTTACCAGGGTATTTAAATATGACTTGGCAGATTTGAATTCCAGCAGTTTCTGTGGTGATTGGAGTCGTCCCTGCTTCTGCTGCCATTGACCGATCTTCGCCCCTCCCCTCACCCCTTTACGTCACTGACCAATCACAGCTAAGCATGCACTCGGACAACCTCGGCCATCTTTCTTTTCCCGCTAATGCTTTGGCCGGCCACTGCCTACATTCCTGCTCCAAGATGAGCTGTTTTCGTGCCATTTCCAAAGCCTAAAACTAATCCAGATAGATGTCGACGGAAAGTCAGCACCACAGCGACTGTTCAAAGTAGCATGAGAACATTTACACAGCTAATGTTAGCTAATATTTACTAAACTGCAGTTTGGTGACTGTATGACGTAGCGTGGGATAACGGGAGTTGTCTTCACCACCACTGGCCTCATTGCATGAAAGTTACCTTATGTAGCCTACATAACTTTAACGTTGACATTTGGTTTCACACAGGACACGAACGCCGGTCTCCCAGGTGAAAGTCCTGTGAGTGTTTGACCCATCAACCCGACCTGCCTCGCCATGTTACCGCGCTGTGGTCCAGCAGTTGCTCTAAGTGTCGGTTATTGACCCGGATGGGTGATCCAGCTTACCAATAGATGATAATGGCCTCCTGAGCCAACTAGGAGGCAGAGTAGGCCCCGCAGCCTCATATCTATGGTAGTGGTAACAAGGGTTTCAATCAGCTGATAACATTCAGAGCGGTTGCCAAAATGTTATCTTCCGTCTCTCTTTTGTTGTACCAAACAGATACCGAGCGGTGGATTTTGTGCACTGTTACACCCCTATCACTATTCACTGTGTTAATGTTGAGCTCCAACAAGTCCCATAACCCTTTGCAGGAGTTGAGGAAAGGTATTCTGGAAAATAAAGATCATTGATTGAAGTTGGCACGTGGAGGCTTTTAAATCGCTAAAAGCAGCTGGAACGCAGTGAAGATCAGAGAATCGATGATTGAGGGAAGGTCCTGAGGCTATGTGGACGCCAGCGTTCAGTGGCTGAAAAAGGTACGAATAACTAAAGCTTCCATCTGGAGGCTATTAGGCTTCTGACAGGTAGATTTGTTCCAAGCACAGCCAGCAGGAGCTAGGCCTTTGATCCGCCGCCTGTTTTGTGCTCTGGTCAGTGCCAGCTCTCCTCCCAGCTGTTACAGCTTCACTGCTGCCAGCTCTTCTCATGCAACCAGATACACGCAGCAGATACAGCTCCGCTTAAATGCTATGTTTCAAGTCTTTTCTACAGGCGAGGCGTCTCCTTTTGATTTATAAGAATATAGATCCATGAGCACTCAGTCAGGAGTGCTTCCAGACACGTGACTGTCGTGTCTTATAAAGCTGATATGGCTACCATGTCAGCAAATAGTCCTCGCACATCCAACAGACATGCAGCAACATAAGCCTTAACTTACACTCAATATTCTCTCTCTTTTAGCTCTGTTTTAGGTCTCCACCAACTCCCGAGGGAAATCTCTGTCTCTTTAGCTGCTAAATGCGCCGCTATGTTCACCAGCTAGTCTCTGACTGGGTCTATCTGCTGCACAATGGCTTTATCTGAAAAATAGCAGATCAGAACAGAGCTGAGGGGAATTGCAGTCGGTCAGAATTCTCTGTGGGTTCATCCTTACAAGCAGCACCTTTCACGGGACACATTTGACTTATTGATTGTGTACATATATTGATACTAAAACCAGGAGATTCCAAAGTGAGAAATGTTAAAATGCGACACATACAGGGTTTAGTATTACCTGGAAGTGTCGAGTTGATGCACATCCAAAGTTCATTCTGGAAGACAAAGGAGAAGAACAGGTTCATGTCAGTTTAGTAAAAAGTGTATATAACGTGTAATATTTCTCATTTCTTAAAGAAGCAATGCTACTTCTCCGACTGTTCACCCAGGTCTCTTAGGCTTTAAGGTAACTGCTAACATTTGATAAAAGACAGTTTCCAGTCAGACCAAGTCAAGTTTATGGTTGCGATCAAGGAAAAGTAGTTGGTTCAAATTAGGTTTGCATCTGATAAGATGGAGTGCTGTAATAACACACGATGCTCGAGGCACAAATGGACCGGGGCTTCACTCAGAGTTCACCGCTAACCATCTGGGCAGGAACTGGGACCACAAGTTCCATATCTGTCAATTGCCTGTTTGGAGTTGAGGTGGGACAGAGTGGCAGCCATGCTCTGAAAAACAGTATCATTTTAAACCCCAACCCAGACACATAAAAGTGAAATGAACTATTAAGACCATAATGTCTCAAACATGTAGAAATAAAATGACCTTTTAGTTTTCTATGGAGCCACAGATGTCCTAAAGGCCTCTCCGCTGGAAGTTTTTTATAAATAAATATGCAGTTCTAAACTCAACATGGGAATGGGATGGGACGGGAGTCATTCTTCCAGGATTGGGCTAGGACAGGAGTGGAAATCCACTACTGTGTCACTGTCTAGTACATACTTTGAGGTTAGGGTTTTCTTTTGAGAACATGATGGTGGCAGTAGCTCAGTCTGTAGGGAGATGGGTTGGGAACTGGAGGGTCACTGGTTCAATTCTCCATATGGAGTGTGGACTGGTAGCTGGAGAGCTGCCACTTAAGGGTGCAAGATATATCAACGCACCCTAGTGGCAGCAAATTTATTTTGTAGCCAGGGGGGTCTAGGCACTCTCCGTTGGCTTGCGAGCTGGAAAAACCAAACTCTGGTCAGGCCAATCACATCGTGTATAGAGTCGGTGGGCGGGGCTTAAGGCTGCTGCTGCTGGGAACAGCGGTCTTCTGGAAGACTTGGAGTTAAGCTTTTCTTTGAGAAAAGAACAAAGAACGGCACAGAAATCATTCTGTTTTCGGAGTTTTGCCGACCAGGTACGACAAAAGTTGAATCTATCAACTAGCTCCTCTACCGTCTTCGTTGCTCTGCCTGGTTGTAGTGCTATCCTATTACGTCCAGAGGGAATTTGAAAGACAACCGTTTATCCCGCCCCTCGGATTGAGCTCCGTCAATGGGGAGTTCCCAGACCCAACATCTGAATGTGGGTCTGGCTTGTCAGGCTATCAATATGTAGTTTATGTTGTGGAGCGCTGCGTCCCATCTGTTGGCTGTGTGGCTTAGTAGTGTTTGATTTAGAGTCCGCTTGAAACGCTGTAATGATCCTGTTTCATTGGCCAGTTACCGTGCCACTTGTACATGTTAGTGCACGTCAGCGCACGGGTCCACTACGGGACTATGGAGCGTACCACGTGTGTGTATATTTCGACAGAGTGACAGTGTAAGTCAAGAAATAGATAGAGACAACAAAACAGAACGAATCAGAGAAGCGAAAGAAAAGTTGTGTCCTGTTCTCTTTATTTATATGTTATACTGTCCAATCAGTAGAACATGTCCTGTTCTCTTTATTTATATATGTTATACTGTCCAATCAGTAGAACATGTCCTGTTCTCTTTATTTATATATGTTATACTGTCCAACCAGTACAACATGTCCTGTTCTCTTTATTTATATATGTTATAATGTCCAACCAGTAGAACATAAAAATTTATTTTCAACATAAATGTCCTGTTCTCTTTATTTATATATGTTATACTGTCCAACTCAGTAGAACATGTCCTGTTCTCTTTATTTATATATTTTATACTTGTCCATTTTTTTTTTTTTTATATATTTTGATAATATTTTTATTTATATATTTTATACTGTCCAACCAGTAGAACATGTCCTGTTCTCTTTATTTATATATTTTATACTGTCCAACCAGTAGGACATGTCCTGTTCTCTTTATTTATATATTTTATACTGTCCAACCAGTACAACATGTCCTGTTCTCTTTATTTATATATTTTATACTGTCCAACCAGTAGAACATGTCCTGTTCTCTTTATTTATATATTTTATACTGTCCAACCAGTAGAACATGTCCTGTTCTCTTTATTTATATATTTTATACTGTCCAACCAGTAGGACATGTCCTGTTCTGTAGACATGGTCCTTATTTATTTCTTCATGTTGGACCAGTCCAATATGACTGTCAGTTGAAATAAACCTTGTGTTGTAAGAAAACTTGTTTCATTTGTTATGAATCTATTTTGATGCGTTTTCTCGTATAATTTTACACGTTAAAATAAAATATCGAAATTAATATCAATATCGCAATATTCATAACCGATATCGCAATATCACATTTTGTCAATATGCAACCCTAATGCCAGTTCACCTCCTGGGCACTGCCAAGGCACCGAACCTTTCCCAACCGCTCAGGGCGCCTGTTCAGCAGTTGATGAATGTAAGAAGTTGGTTTCTCTAATTTCACAAAGAACAAACATTACATTCCCTGGATCTGTTGAAAAACAGGAAAACATATGAATCCTATGGTTGGGTTTGTGGTGAAATGTTGTGGCATTAATCATCACAAACAAGCTCGTCTGTCTCCTCCGCCCGAGGGACAGAGAGACGCAGAGAGGGCCAGCAGCACAGAGACACACTGGAAATAGAAGAGAAGAGAAGTCCCTTTCATGCTCTTATGTTTTTTTACAAAACCGTCATTTGTTTTAAAGTTACTGTTAACACTCCTGCCGTGTCTCTTGGCCGGGGAACAAAGGTTCCTATCAGCCGGCGTCGGCATCGTTTGTGACGCAGAGCAAGGAGTATCAGCGTCTTTCCATGAAGCATAAACATGATTTGTGATCAAGCAGGGGCCAATGAGGCAAGAACATGACAGGAAGAATAATGTTGCAGTTTAGATGAGCCGATGCAGAAATCCCTTTGGTCGACCCTGAGAGCCAGAGCCTTTGTGTGCACGTGTCTGATCAAAGTCTTTTCTTTTGTTACAGCGTGATATGATTGAGAATTCAACATTAGACCAACTAAGGGTTTCTCTCTTCAGGTCAGAAAAGGCCTGGATTCAACTGTGGTGAATACAGTAGAAACATACAGTATCTGTACAGAGTTAAAGCTTTAGTGCATAACTTTTCTATATTGATGAACGCCCTATCAGCTCCACACAACTCTCTCTGGATTTCTCAGCATGGCTATGTTCAGATGATCGTGGCGTCCGGTGACTTTCCCGCGCAGAAACTCAATTGAAGATAATGACCTCTTCTGAAGAGTCCATCATGTTTTTGTGTCCTCCTTGGCTACTAGCAGCTGTGTGGAGGAGGGGTGGGGGGCTGAGGGGTGCGCGATCACGGAGGGCTTGTATCATGTGGACGCGCTGGCAGTGTTGTTGTGACTGGTGCTGACTCCTTTCACACATGCACTACAAAGCTGAACTTCTGTAGACGTCACTTGGAGAGAAGCTGGGAACCCCACTGGGATGCGTCAGGGGGGGTCCCTGATGATTAGGCCGTGTCTTTCCTGGTTTGGCTCATTGTACCCTTTGGAGTCGTGCTGTGTGCAGGAGGCTCCTCACCACTAATCTGCCTGACATGTCTCCATGACATTTGTTTTGTCAAATGACAATTTTTAGGGACAAAAATGAACTTTCACACCCATCAATTTGCAGTTAAAATCTGTGTGTAAATCTGGCCCAAAGTAGGGTAACAAAACCAAAATTGTGACAGCACTAAAACCTAATCCTGAATTGCTAAATGCAATCAGTTACACGTTTATGAATAGCATTTCGTTCCCAATTCAGTTAGACCATTGGCTGCAACCACAAACGCATACATGTGCATTGTGTATGTAGTGTAAATACAATCAACAGTCTACAGTGTTTCTGCATCAGTTCAGCTGAATAACAACACACATGTTGGACACATGTTCATTTAACTGTGCGTGTGGGTGTGTGTGTGTGGTTCAGCCAGGTGCTCCAGTATTCTGGTAACCGCAACCACCAACCCACTTCCTGCAGAAGTCTAATGAGAGAGTCGATTCTAATATAAGTAACCCAACAAGACATCACAAGACTACATGAATGACTCCCAACAGTTTGGATTTTTGTAGTTTCAGTTATGATTTTCACAACAGGCAGCACTGGAGAACATACTTCCTCCAGTCAATCAAAGGACTCCACTCCTTCCCTCCCGTGCACAATTACTGACTGAGCCTTTCATTACTGATGCAACAATCAAACCTGGACTGTAGAAGGAAACATGTTACACTATGGTTAGCATATTGATAATGTCAGCGATCAGCAGCTGACAGCCTTTGAAATAGCATAATGAAAGCATGCTCTGTTGTGGCATTATGTCTCATAACTGTGTCTAAAGACGTAAGACGATAAAAGGTTTCCCAACTTCAGGAGTGGTCGTTGGGCGTATGGATTCTGCTCATAATATATTATAAAAAAAAAACGCTGTACAATGGGACTGAATTTCTGGGCTAACATTTGCAATTAGGTCTGTTGGCAGATATCTGTTAGCAGCTGCACTCTGCTCTGGAGAGGTTTAACCATGCTAGTTGAAGGTTTATTTTATTCGTTACTGGAAACAGCAGTTAGACAAAACAAGCTCAACTCAAGGATCCATTTACCATCTTGTCCCAGAGCTTTCAACCGTAACAAACGGACCTCAACGTGTCAGCTGTGGATGTTTAAACTCTTCACCGGTCTGCACACTTAGTAGGACTTCTTGTCCGTGTTGATCTGATGAAGACTATGTGACACAGCTAAAAGCTCTGGAACTGTTCCACTTCCGTGAACCTCTAACTGTGGCTGAGCTCCCATGAATAATCACTGAGCAGCACTCCTGTAATGGTACTGCTCAGCCTTGGATGGCTGCTGAAAGCCAACATGAGTGTGATGTTTCCAAGTGAATGCAGCTTACAGAGGTTTACAAGTTCAGGGCTGTTGTTGTGTTTACATAAATCATAACTTGTAATAACCTGGAAACACCTTGTTAAATATTTCGTTTGGTTGAATGCAAAGATTAGATTTCAAAGACGTTCTTGCGGTAAAGTAGGGCCGCAACATTTATTTTTCATGATGATTTAAATGAACTAAATAATCAAATAAATGTGAAAGTGAAAAATCACCATTTCATATACTGACATCTTATGACTTGTGTTGTCCAAGCAGCAGTAGCACAGAGTTAGGCCCTTCATTCATTCGGTCATTATTCAGCACATCTAAGAGTGATTTCAACAAGCCAAAAGTTCAACATGATTTCATTTGGACCTTTAGACCAATCACTGAATCCCTTTAAAGGCCCGGACACATAGAGCGCTAATCAGCCGTCGGGCAGTCTGGCGAGGTCAGTGACTTGAGTCTGTTCGGTGTGTCCCGTGCTGTTGTCAGTTCGAGGGGCCGTCGTCCTTCATTTTGGCCAATTTGACATGTATAATCGGCTGGGCGGGCACTTGCCGGCAGTCGGCCTCAAATGACCCATCTGATTGGTGGAGAGCTAACCCGGAAACGGGGAGCGGAATGAGCGTGACTAGAGTCTCTCAAAATCTGAGGAAAATCTTTTAAACTGACCTTTGTAGATCTGAAATGAAGACAGATTCAGCAACTGCACGGCCTATTTCTCGCTTAAAATGTTTTCAGAAACACGTTTCAGTGAACTATTTTAGTGAAGTATGAGATCGTATTCTGAACGAGCCGCCATGACAGTCTGGCTTTGAATTTCCGAAGAAACCAGACCCACGTGACGTCATTTTTTGGGCAACAATACAGATTAGCGCCGCCTGCTGTTATGGAGACGTATTACGTCTCGTCTCTTCGGTGTGTTCTGAGGCACTTTTTGGACCAACTCGGGGAGACCGATCAGTCCGACTGGCTTTTCTGCCGACGGTCGGCCGTCTGGTCGGTGTGTAACAGCTTTAAACCCCAACCAGGTGAAAAGAATGACTACAGCTATTGCAGTTGTAATAGAGGGAGGGACTCACCATCAACTCTGGACAGTAACTGGGTAACCTCTGGAGGAGATGCTTCAGACGAGACTCACTCTTTATAGTGGCGAGCTGTGAGACAGGAACAAAACAGATTAACATAACATGTTCTATATTCATGTGCCTGCTAGAAACCCAATAAAACAGCTGATCGCACAGACATCATACACTGTGCACTCTCCTGGAGTCAGGGTGACTCCAGTGTCCACAAATAACTTTAGAAATATTAAAACAGAAAGACAGGTTCCAGGTACATCCATAGTTACAGTGCAACATGACTTGTGCAGGTGGTGTACATCATTTACCAACATTTTAAAAGAAAAAAATAAATAAAATGAAATAAGGCAAAAAGACTGGGCTAAGCTAACTTTATATCTAAATAATGATGTAAAACCTAGTTTGAAAATAGCTAAATGAATTTATTCCAAAAGAAAAAGGACAAAATCCACTAAATACATTTCTGTTTGACACTATTTGACTATTCTTCCTCTTCGTTTTTAATACTGACAAGATAGCGGCTTCAACACAAAGTTCCACATCAGCTGCAGTCATCCTGGTTGTTTTTCGAAAAAAAAAAAAACGTCTCCACGCCACTCCTCTGTACGCTTATCGTGTCAAACACGCCCCATAGTACATCAACGGTAGTGATTGGCCCGGTGCGTCTCAGGACGCTAGAAATCTGTCCAAAGCGGAGGAGGACCAGACGTGTCTGCCAGAGCAAATACAACATGAGCTCGCACATTCCTCTGGTTCCCAGGGATCTGCAACACCGACTCTATTATTACCCTGTTGCCGTTCAGAAGAATTGCTTAATTAATTCTACTTTTTTCACTCCGTGTTATTTCACACACACAGCGGACCAGAGACATGTAGCTGGAGAGATGTTGGAGTGATGGGAAGATGGGGCTGCCCATGGCCAGGCGCCCCCTGAGCAGTTAGGAGCGAGGGGCCCAGGAGAAGATCTCTCCGGTCCACGCTTTATTCCTTTATTCCGGCGCTGGACTGGAACCGACCACCTTCCAGTATAAATATATGATATGACTAGGGACTAGGTTTAAAGGGTCCAATCAATTCACTCTCAGATCCTCTGTCAATGTTAGAAAGGAAATTTCGTGGACATCGAGATACAAAAATGAATACAGCTGTACAGGGGAGGCGTGTCTGTGTTTGACTGACAGCAGCTGGCACAGGTAATGACAAATCACGGACAGGCGGCGTGTTGTCAGGACCACACCAGCGTCTGAACAGGTACCGAAACCCGGTTCCACTATGGAACCGGTTCCTACGCAACCAGTAGGAATCGGACCGGATTAGAACGCAAATTCCGGTTCCTCATTTCGGTTCCACTTAATGTGTTGACTGAAATATTTTCCCTCTGTCGCTCCGAAACAGACGTAAAAATATCACACTTTCTCTGTAGTCTAGCACTAGCTAGCTACCGTAAATGTAGGCTACTTTTAAAATTGTATATTTTCCTCTCTGGGCTCACCAAAATGGACGTAAAAGCATATTAACCATTCACTGCTCGCTAGTAAACATATTACATCTTTGATGTCATTTTTCAGTTTTTCAAGAATCGGTTTAAGAATCGGAATCGTTTTAAAAGTACCGGTTCGGCATCGGAATCGTAAAAATCCAAACGATACCCAACCCTAGTCACATCTGCATGTAAGTTAATATGCTAACCAGCTAATTAGCTTGATAACTGACATTAGCAGTGCACTTTCACCGCTGAACGTTTCTTTGGTTGCTCGCTCAACAAGTTGAGGTGAAGGACAAGACGTGTGCTCATGTTTGTAAGATAGATAGATAAAAAGTAAAACTTTAGCAGGAAAGCTAATGTGAGTTGTCGTTCACGGTTTGTAGCTCTTCTTTTTACTCATGTTGAAGTGCAGCTCTATTATGGAGTCATTGGAAGTGATGCATGTAGTATATATACTACATTCACTTTGATCCATGAGACGTGTTGCACCTTCAGCCATAATGTTTTCCTACACAGAGGAATGTGTCCAGGCCATGGGAAAGTGTCCGTCCCAACACACACACACACACACACACACACACACACACACACACACACACACACACACATACACATAAAACCCATCTGAAGGCGAGAGCCTGGGATAATGCAGCTACTGCCAACAGTCTCTGGCTGAAGTGTGAAGTCATGAAACCAAGTGGGTGAGATTTACAGCTTCACACACTCCCAGAGATCTCTTCCCTTCCACAGCTATGAGACACGATGACAGTGACTCCAAACACTGCCTGTGAAAATGGATAGGCAAAGAATACCAAAGATGCTTGATGGTCAGCAGTCACAGTGTCATGATTTGTATCCCCCCTCTAAGGAATGTGTCTTTTCGCCGTCGATATGCATTGTGGGAAAATAAAACCGTCAGTCAAACAATAAACAAATATCACCCATTGCCAACTCTTGAGCAGTGGCAGCGCTTTGCTCTCTGTGTGAACGACAATACTGTGTGTTGTCTGGTGCGGCCCAGAGGTTTCTCAACTGTGAGGCATGGGAAGGCCGAGGGAGGAGGAGGGAGCGACGAAAGGATGGGGTGAAAGGGACGGGTGTGTTGGTAAAATGAAGCCAAGTTAGTTATCGTAGTTAGGCTGCTGAACACCGTCAGCAGAAAGCTGCAGCAGCGGCTGAGGCTACAACCACACTAATAGCTTTTCCATTTAAAACACCTAACTTCTGCTTGGTTTACAGCCGGCGTCCTCGCTACTCTGGGGGTTAAAGCCCCTAAACGGTGACGTTTGAAAGCTCCGCTGACTCTGTTCCAGTTTTGAAAACTCAGAGGTTGGGTTTTATTCTGGACAGGCAGAAACGGAGACCTTTGGAAACGATGACGCACACACCTACGTCTGCTCCCTGATTGGGTCTCATCAGTCGTATCGTGTCCTTTCCCTGATTCGCCAAGCCCCTATCACGTGACCCTTTTCCAAAAGAAACAAACTACATCAGCTTTGAATACCGGTGGTAGGGTTAAAGCCGGGACAAACTTAGCCGATTATCGGCCGTTAGACAGTCTGGCGAGGTCAGTGACGCGAATCTGTTCGGTGTGTCCCGTGCCGTCGTCAGTCTGGGGGGGCTGTCAGCGTTCATTTTGGCCGACCTGACATGTTCAGTCGGAGGCAGGGCAGTCGGGACTCACCCGGAAATGGCGAGCGGAATGAGGTGACTAGAGTCTCTCAAAATCTGAGGAAAATCTTTAAACTGACCTTTGTTGATCTGAAATGAAGACCGATTCAGCAACTGCACGGCCTATTTCTCTCTTAAAATGTTTTCAGAAACACGTTTCAGTGAACTATTTTAGTACAATATGAGATCGTATTCTGAACGAGCCGCCATGACAGTCTGGCTTTGAATTTCCGGAGAAAACAAACCCATGTGACGCGTTCGTCCAATCAGCTGCCGGTTTTCATTTCCTGGGCAACAATACAGATTAGCGCCGCCTGCTGTTATAGAGATGTATTACGTTTCGTCTGATCTCTTTGGTCTGTTCTGTGGCACCTTTTGGACCAACACGAGGAGACTGATCATTTCGACTGGCTTTTCTGTCAACGGTTGGCCGTCGGCTATATGTGTAAGCAGCTTTAGGGTTAAGGCGCTGACACACCAACCCGATTATCGGCCGTCGGACAGTCTGGCGATGGTCGGTGACTCAAGTCTGTTTGGTGTGTTCCGTGCAGTCGTCAGTCGGAGGAGCCGTCAGCTTTAATTTGGGCCGATTTGACTTGTAGAATCGACCAGCGGGCAGTCGGACTCAATGACCAATCTGATTGGTGTAGTGCTAGCCCTTCACTAGCGAATCAGTGCACTTATGTTAAAACATTTACCGGAAATGACGAGCGGGATCGAGTGGCCTATTTCTCGCGTAAAATGTTTTCAGAAAAACGTTTCGGTGAACTATCTCCGTTAAATACAAAGATTGTATTCCGAAAGAGCCGCCATTATGGTTGCCTTTGAAATTCGGGACAAGCCAGATCCACGTGACGCGTTCGTCATTTCCGGTTTTCATTTTTTGGGTGACAATACAGATTAGCGCCGCCTGCTGTTATGGAGACGTATTACGTCTCGCGCACGCGCAGAACCTACGCTGAAGTCGGCGCCGCTTCGGTGTGTTCCGAGGCACTTTTCGGACCTCAGGGAGTCGACTGATCAGTCCGACTGCCTTTTCTCCCGACGGTCGGCCGTCTGGTTGGTGTGTCTGAGCCTTGAGGGTTAGGGTTATGTGACTTCAGTTGTTAGTATGGACCGAGACTAGTTCTGGAAAGTGTGCTAAAAGGCTTTTTGATGAGGAAGATCGTTTAAAATCGCCGTTTAAAATTCACTGTTTAAAAAAGTCCCTGCTTCTAACGGCAGAACTTGCCTGACAATAAAATAGAAATAGAAATCCTGAGAAGATTACATTTATTCGGTTTGTTTGTCTGTCCGCAGGATTACAGAAAAGCTTGCACGGTTTTAATTAGACTTTTCAGGAAGGGTGTAGCCTGGGCCGAGGAAGAACCCATTACATAGAGACATAGTGGAGCATTAGGCAGCTACCAAGACAAATTATGTTTCTATTTCTTTTCTGTGCCTAATGTCCTCTTGTTTGTGCATTGGAAGGGCTGAATGTGCATTGTTTAGCATTCTAAATCTGCTCTATTTTTGTTTATTGTCACAGTTTTGCTGCTGCAACGGTGCACTGTCCCCGACGGCCTACTGAAGTCTTCACAAGGGTGAAAACTTGATGTAGCACGAATCATTTAGGCTTCAGCTGCTCATACTGTGTCTGTAATCAGGTGTCCTCAGACTGTTCTTCAGATGACAGTAACTTCATCCACTGCTTTTCCAAATGCCCTTTCATCGCTGCTGAACTGACAGAACACAAACAGACAAACAGAGCGACAGTGATTTGTTGGCAGATAATCCAAGAAGAATTCTCTCTCTGACGCAACAAAAGACCAACGGGCCAAGCAGGCCATGTGTCAGACCCACTCAGGCTGTATCCAGGCTGGCAGACTGGCAGGCTCTCTCCTCCAGCGCGGCAGGCCAAGGAAAAACGCTTTAGTACAATCATGGCGGCGGGGTTTATATTTTAACAAATCAGCTGATTCTGTTCATAAGTGCTTTATGGCATGGGTCTTTGAGGGTTTTTTTAAACCAAGGACCCCTTAACAGAGAGATGCAGCAGACCCCCTGTTGTACTACATATAGTGTATAATATGTTTCATATTAAACTGGGCCTACAGTAACATGTAGGGCGGCCTAAAGCCTTTATACGTACATGTACCCTTTTTGTGCATGGAATACTAAGCTGTTAAAATGGCCTAATAATTGTTGCCATGATTTTATAAATCCTGTTTTAATGTTAAAATCCTCAGGATGAACTGTCTCTGTGGATGGCTACTTTAGTGACTACCTTACCTATAGGACAGTAAGCAGTAGGGCTTTACATAATGCTAATAACATGTTGGATTCATGTTAAGACTTTTTAATTTTGGAATGTTTTCTTAAAAAATTAAACAATAATTTGGAGGCCCCCCTGCATTGACTCTAGACATAAGAATAATGGTAATGGTAACAGTAACGGACAATTCTGCTTCTAACCTGTAGGGGGACCGATGAGGAAAAGTGCTTTGGTGCCTACTGTAAAGGTGCTGTTTGACAAGTAGCTAATGCTAATGCTTGGTCTATAACGTTAGCTAATGGTGGGTATTGGTAATTGGTGGGTAACATAAGATTACAAAATCGTTCAACACGCTCAGTTATTTTTAGTATGATTGTTTTGACCACGGTTAACAACTCTGGGCTAACCCACAAATTACCTGTATAGATAGACGACTAATCTAATGGTAATTTAGCCAGCTAGCACACCTCTGTCTGTCTGCCTCACTCTCCGTTGCGATGAGAGCTGACAACAGCCCCGGGGACGCATCCACAGTCAGCCCCCAGCCAGCTAGCAGCCAGCCACTATCATTACAGCAATCCAAACCCGGTCAGCGCTTAACACCGGTGCCGAGGACGCTAACGGCAGTTTACTGAAAACAGACCCAGGCACCCGAGTCAGAACAGCGGCCATACGTAACGTTACACCTCCGTTAGCGTTACTGGTGACCCATAGCCAGAAATATTGAGATATTGTGTGTAAGCCATATCGCCCAACCCTAACATACAGACAGACTGACAGACAGAGAATCCCTTTGATTTAGAGTAGATCTGTAACGTGGAGAACACAAACGCACGCAGAGGTCAGAGTTGTTGGTGAGACTGGAGGCAGTGGGAGGACAGAAGAGGTGAAAGGGAGACCCGGATCATTTCAAGCATACTTGTGTGAAAAAGCCTTTAGTGTGTCCAGAGGGAGCGGTGTGTGACTGTTTCTGATAAATGTCCTCCGGCGATGTCACTTGAGTCAGCGTCGGTTGAAGACTACACGCCTGGAAAGTAAAGATCTCTGGAGGAGTGGAGTTAGAAAGACGTGATCTGAGCAGACCTCTGCTGACAAAAATCCGCTCTCAAGTCGGGCAGTTTCCAGCCGCTTCCAGCAGCCTTCAGGCTGAACAGGGAGCGACAAAAACACTGTGGTCCGATTCCGATTTAATAAAGTGTTATCAGACCCATAAATCAGCTTGTATACAGTCTCCAGTTGATTTTATTATGACAGAGTAGCTCTCAAAATGCTCTGTTGCTAATTTTAATTAACAACACATAATTTAATTAATTGAACAGATGTAGTCTCTCTGACATCTAAATGTCACTATCAGCCACCAGGGCTGTAGTACTCGAGTCCGGTCTTGGACTCGAGTCTGGACTCGAGTCCGTTTTTCTATGGTCTCGGACTTGTCTCGGACTCGCTGGTATTCGGACTCGGACTTGTCTCGGTCTCGGCCACTGGTCTTGCCAAATATGGCTTTTGGTCTCGACCGAATCCAGGTGTCTTTACTCTTTACTATGTTCCCATATAACGTTTTTGCCGCTACCTATGTTTGTTTACTAGGAACATAATTAGGGTGACCATACGTCCCGGTTTGACCGGGACAGTCCCGATTTGACCGGGACAGTCCCGATTTTGAAGTTTAGTTTAAAGTTCCTGTGACGTGACGTTTCCAGTCTATGGTTCAGACTCAACCACACGGAGCTCTGAAGCAGACCTGTGCGTCTCTTAGTGTCCACTCTGTAAAATGCAGCGCAGCCTCAGGTTATAACGGATGCGCTCTACTGTTGACATGCTGCGGTATATGTGTTGCGTTTGTGCTCCGTGTATTTCTGCAGTAGATTCGGTTTTCCACCTCCGATGTAGAGCAGCGTACGGCCACTTCTCTAGCTAAACTCTTTGTCTCATTCAGACACCCAAACAGGGCTCTGTGTCTGTCAGAAGGTCTGAGATCTACAGCAATCACGTAATGCACAGCAGACTATGGTGCAGGTAGATTTCTGAAATACAGTGACTTTATTCTTGTAATAGCCTATTATAACTTTATTTTTCTCAAAATCACGACTCCTCCAAATCACAGAGAACACAGATATACTGTATTTTGTGTGTGCACAAAGTTTTGGACATTGCTCAAACACATCTGAAATATTACAGTCCAGGGGTTTATTAATAGGCCTACATTAACAACAAAAGAGCAAAACAGGAGGGGGGAGTAAATGATTCCTAGTCTACATGTGTGCTGACTCAGATATAATTAGAAAAGTCCATCCAAAGGAGAATAAATATTTGAAAGCAATACAGAATGCCTGTTAGCCTTACTTCATTATGTTTTTATATTTGGATTGTAATCTATTTTTCTTTTTACATAAAGATATTTGCAGAATACATTGATTACATACATCTAACACTGTTATTATGAGGTATCACCATATATCATCATTCTGTTTTCTTTAGATTAGAATATATGATATCAAGGGGAATGCCTTTACTTAAAAATCCTGGGTGTTGTGACACTGTTTTTGCTTTTAAATCAACAAATAATAACCCCAAATGACTGATAATGTCATGGACGCATTAGACTTTTTTTTTCCTGTCCTGGACTCGGTGCTGACTCGGACCTGAACCTTTTTGGACTCGGTCTTGTCTTGGACTCGAACCTCTCTGGACTTGGTCTTGACTTGGACTTGACTAGTCGTGGTCTTGGACTTGTCTTGGACTCGACAAAGGTGGTCTTGACTACAGCCCTGTCAGCCACACATGTGTTCTGTACAGAATAAGCATTTAAATCAGACAAATAGCAGTTCAAATTCCCCCAAAATCAATAAAACGTTTATGTAAAACGTCATCATGTTGAGTCGATTCTGAACCAATCAGCTGTTGGATCATCTGAGAGGCCGGCGTTTCCCAGCATGCCCTGGGTCCGCCTGGGTTTTGCAGTCGGCGGAGAGCAACTGCGGCGCCTGGCTCTAAAAACCGCGGCCGCCTTGATCTCGTGAGGTTATCGTCGCCCACGTGTGCATGACGTCAGAGCAAGTCGGGATCAAGTCGGACACAAGTCTAACCGGCACGCATTGGGCGGCGATCGCTCATCTCGAACAAGCCTGCTAGCTGCTGCTAGCAGGACACACCTCAATCTCTGACTCTACTGTCAGTGGATGCATTGTGGGTAATGTAGGTGCCAGGTTTGGACAAGGAAGATTAAACAAGCATCAGTCCCAACCTGAGATGTGTCTCTGGAAGTTCTGACTGAAGGCATATTTGGGGCTGAAACTGATGGTGTAGGTCAGCTGGACCATCCCGATATCATATCACATAAGCAATACCAATACGTGTGGCCGGGTTGGCTCAGTGGGTAGAGCAAGGCGCACATATACTTAGAGGGTTATGCCTCGATGCAGAGGTCCAGGGTTTGAATCCGACCTGTGACAAATCTCTTCACGCCCTGGCCCCCAGCTACATAGCAGATATCATTCATCCCCACGTAGCTCCCAGGTCCCTCAGATCCTCCAGCCAAGGCCTCCTCCATGTCCCACGGTCCCGGCTTAAGCAAAAAGGTGACAGAGCCTTTTCTGTTGCTGGCCCTCAGCTGTGGAACCGACTGCCACCTGACATCAGGAGTGCCCCTTCAATAGTGATATTCAAAGCCATGCTCAAAACTCACCTTTTTACATTGGCCTTCCCGGCATCTTAATTGTCTTATCCTGCTACGTTTGTAATCAAGTGTTTGTCTTTTGATGTCGTTTTAGCCTAAATCACTGGTTTGTAAGTGCATTTTATTTGATTTTATCTAATGCGCTATGCTACTTTACCTACATACTTTCTCACCTAGCTGTCCTGTCAAAAATTAAAGGTGGAAAAGCCCCAAAAATGATCTTTAAAAAACCAATAACTAAAGCAATACCAATACTTCATTGGCCAGGTGCTGACATTGGTGACTTACTTTTTAATTCCCCTTCTAACTGAAAGGTACCAAAGCAGCAGAATCAAAACAGTGATGAGTTCTACATAGAATCAGCAGAATGTCTGAAGAACGGCTCACACACACACACACACACACACACACACACACACACACACACACACACACACACACACACACACACACACACACTTTTCAGTTGCAGTTGCTCACAGTCAAATTCAAGGTAAAAAATAGAGTAAGAAAAGAGCTATTTAATGTGTATAAAAGTAACATAGCTACGGAGCAAGAAATAAAAAAAGTTAAGAAGTGGGATGATATCACTCTCTCTTTCTCTCCCCACCTTTTCCTTATTTTTGAGACGTCTCTCCCCTTTCTACACTGCTTTTTCTCCATCTTCCTCTTTCATCTGATCATTTTATCTGTTTTCTTTCTTTCTTTGGCTAGCAAAGTGGTGATGTCAGCCAATAAGAGCACAAGAAGTTCTGTCCCCACTTCAAAAGCAGGAGGGAGGTTGAACTCTCTGCAGAGAAAAGCTTCTTTTACGACCATAGAAGAAGGACATGGAGGCTTCAGAAGACAGAAAGGGGGGGGGGGGGAACCGTCACCTGCTGCCAATTGAAACAGAGTGAGACTTTTTTCTGCACTTGAAAGAACCAAAAGACAAAAAAACTTTGCACCACTCCCCTTCAAAAACCTCTATTCATGGGCCGCCTATAATGGGCTGAGGAGTGGGCTTGTGTGTGTGTGTGTGTGTGTGTGTGTGTGTGTGTGTTTTATACCTGGTCACAAGCTTCTTTGCAACGCGCTAACTCGACAGCATGTTGGCAGCAGGAGGGATCTGCAGACAGATGCACAGAGTCAGTTGTGATGCCGCTGTTCGGGGCATTAGTTTACAGTCCACAGCATTATCACAGGACGAACACCAGGGGGAAAGGCTCACAGTCAGTGACCCTTCAGACATCGACTGGGTCTAGCTGTGGGAGGGTTTCGGTGAAGATATAATCACACTGACTTGCAAGACAACATTTTATATCATACCACATAAACAATCTGTACTTGTCTCAAAGCTGGACAGACGTAATAAACACGCAGATGAAACACGGCGCGGCCCAGGTTCAGGTTCAGGTTCAGGTTCAGGTTCCAGGAAAGGGCTGGCTCCAGTCTCCCTGTATGTGGACGTCACATGACTCTGGAACACAGGGACGCTGAGCTGAGTCCTGCAGGCAGCGAGCAGCACCAGCTCTGTCTCTGCTCCTGTCTTTTTTTTTTTTCATCCGAGGCTTAAAAAGGATAGGTCAACCCCAAATTACAAACATGAGTCAGGACGTGCTTAGTCGGGTGGAATCCTCCGGCTCTCAGGGTCATGATTCAGAATAAGGGGGGCAATGGGAGGGTGGGGGTAGTTTCAGGCTCTTACTCAAGTGGGCAAACCCTTCACTGCACAATGAAACACAGCCGGCTGTGAAGCTGACGGAGGTCACTGCTGGCGGGCACAGAAAGCTGTCATAAAGTTACCTGCATTCAGTCCACCGGCCAAATGGCTAGAGAATGTTCACATGTTACCAGCCACTTCATAGATTACGTTTGTTTGTTTTTTGGGCTAATGAGTGAAGCTAATCTACCAGCCACTTGCATATTTTACCGGCATCCATTTGTTACTGTCGTCTGTCCATACAAGAATGACAAAATCTTAACTGACCCACATCACTGCTCTTTAATAAAACACAAGTCACTCAAAGAAAGTCATGGGGAACGAAAGAAAGCTCAACGTTGTGTCTCCAGCAGTGGAAAACACCTCTCTTTGGAAATGAAACAGACTACAGAGAGAGATAATACCTTCTCTGAGGTTTGGTAAAGAGTTGCAGTGTGTGCTGACAGGCTGGATTCTTTGCAGGCCTGCTGCATGTGCACCAGGTTCAGTTGAAGCTGTTTAATGAAATGCAAAAGTACATTTTTGTGAAGCTGTGATTATCTTCAGAATGGTACAGGATCATTATCGTGGTTCTTACTGTATGGAAATCAGTTGTTTCCTCCACTCCTCTTGCTTAGGGACAAACACCTCTACATCTCACTAATTAACACTGCAGCTGTATGCTAAGCTAGGCTAACCACATCATGACATCAGCTGTGTACTTAACACACAGACAAAAGTGTGTATATATATATATATATATATATATATATATATATATATATATATATATATATATATATATATATATATATATATATATATATGTATACACACACACTATCTCACAAAAGTGAGTACACCCCTCACATTTTAGTAAATATTTCATTATATTTTTTAATGGGACAACACTGAAGAAATTACTCTTTGATACAATGTAAAGTATTAAGTGTACAGCTTGTATAACAGTGTAAATGTGTTGTCCATAAAATCATCTCTCAATGCAAATCAAACCAGCTATTAGGCTAACCAACATAAAACCATGCCAATCTCTAGGTATGGTGAAGGGCATGTGATGATGTGGGGGGGCTATTTTAATTCCAAAGGCCAAGGGAACTTTATCAGGATGCATAGTATCCTGGATCCATGAAATAACTGGCCTTTAAAAATAAACATCTGCCTGTCTCTATGGGAATTTAACATAGGGGTGTACTCACTTTTGTTGCCAGCGGTTTAGACATTAATGGCTGTGTGTTGAGTTATTTTGAGGGGACAGCACATTTACACTGTTATACAAGCTCTACACTTCATACTTTACATTGTAGCAAAGTGTAATTTCTTCAGTGTTGTCCCATTAAAAGATATAATGAAATATTTACTAAAATGTGAGGGGTGTACTCACTTTTGTGAGATACTGTATATATATATATATATATATATAGAGAGAGAGAGAGAGAGAGAGAATAATGAGCAGGACTTACATTCTGCTGCATTCCCTTATCCTTATGTGAAGCTCTCTGTATTGTGTGTGTGCGTGCGTGCGTGTGTGTGTGCGTGCGTGCGTGTGTGTACGTGCATGCGTGAGCAACCCCTGCGGTGGTGTGTCTTCATTGTGTCTGGATTCCATCACTGGGTCTGTTACACTCATCTTTGATGCTCTAAAGAGAAGCAGGCTTCACCAAGCTGGCTGCTGAGGCCGCAGGTCTGGAGAGTCGGAGCCGGAGGAATAGTATCGGTTTTTATTATTGGACTCCCAAAATCTATCGCGGGACACCGACCTACTAGCTTCTTCTCAGAACATTTGGTCTAACTACTAGGTGATCAGATTCTTCAATCCACCTGCAGTCAAGCCTCAGCCTGGATGGAGACCATGTCCTGTAATTATCTGGCTTCAGCGCTACCAACGAGGACCGAATCGTGCGCCAGAAGCACCCCGTGCAGATCTTTGAAGACTACACCTCGGAGATTCTTAGGGCAGCGTTTAAAGTACCGGCATGTCATGGCTGAGCTGTACAACCTAAGGCTATGTTTAGATGGAAACGATGTGAAGAGAAAACGCAAAAGTGGCGTTGGGTTCTCACTTTTTATTCCGCATTTAGACGAGCGTTTTGGGGGGGAAATCTGTGTGCATATGGTGACGCAGAAGTGTGTGAAATTCGATGTAGTATGCACACCAGGCGGCTAGGTGGTGGTGTGACACACTGCCACACAACACCACCAAGTCCACGCGCCTGCGTAGAACCTTCCTTCTACTTCTCTCCTTAGTAGCGCAAAATCAAAACGTGGCGAAGCGAACAACAAAAGCTGACAATGTTGTCTGGACACAACAGGGCGTGGACCGGGAGTCCTGCCAGTCAAAATATATAGACATATGGACCGAATTGCTTCCGCAGTATCCTGTACCTGGAGGGTACGTCATATCCACACGAGAAAGACGCCATCTGTAAAAGTCAGACATCATCAAAGCTGAAAGTAGAGCCAGGCTGTGGATAGCCAACGCCGGAGTGGCCATGGGCGAGTAATCACTCTATATTTTGATTTATGTAACGAAATATGGGGTGGGTCGCCAGCCACCACAACAATAGAGGCTGCAGACTTTTTGCGTTTTTACCCTGGTGGAAACGAAAGGCACATCTGAAAAAGAAAAGACAGTATTTTTACCCGTAAGCGTTCTCGTGTAAACAGGGCCTAAGTCTTAGACCAGCACTTTGTCTGTTTCCAGCTCTCCTGCAGATCACACTGGAAAGCTAAAAATACTTTCCCATTCCCTGGGTAGGCAACAGGAGCCGGTGGCCGACTGGTGAGAACACAACGTTAAAAAAATCAAGTGAAGTGTTTGGCTTCTTTCTCTATTGTCTGACGTCTCTAACCTTATTGTTTCTCTTCAGGAGGTCAAAGACGCTGGCTGGCTGTCCTAGCACCGGGCCCTCACCAATCTCCAGCAGAAGCTCAGCACTGTGTTGTTGAGGTAAACCGGCTGCACAGCTTCTGCCTCTCCCATACTGTGTTATCCTGATTCGTTTTGGACCTTGGAGTAAACTGAACTGTCGTTGCAACTCTGACTCTGCCAGCACCAGTGAATACAACAGGGGGAGGAGAGGACGAGAGCGTGGATAAGAACATGGACAGGGAGGAACTCTTGGCAAACTCCAGGGAGCAAAGACATGAGAGAAATGTTGCTAGGCTGAAAGACACTGGAAAAGCAGTTCCTCCAGGAGCCAGAAGGCACGAGCGCGCCTCTCTCAAGCACCATGTACTGATCGGAGCATTGAAAGTATACTAGACACACATTTTGTCAATCAGGAGGAAGGCTGGGGAGTATTTGGACCACTGCACTCATTTTCCAAAGGAAACACTGATAACTGTAATTGAAAGAGCTGCTGGGATATTTCAGTAAAGGGCAAACGTGTCAGCTAGAGTTAAAGTCAGTAGGCTTCATCCTCTCACCACTATGAAGTCTATACCAAATGTCAAGGAAATCCATGTAACAGTTGGATTTCAATCTGGACCGAAAGTGTCGGACCGACCTAACCCCTAACCCCTAACCCCCTAACCCCTAACCCCCTAACCCCTAACCCCCTAACCCCTAACCCCTAACCCTAACTCATATGGTCAGCCATCGAGCCACTAGCATGGCTGACAATCAACGTATCTTCAGCTTATTGCTGTATGCTGAGTTGGTTCATTTGTCGGCACACTTTCTGGCCTAAATGAACTCTCACTCCCACCCCCTCCCTCACACACACACACACACACACACACACAAACACAAAGAAACAATGGCAGGTGACATAATAATTTGAGGGAGGTTGGGGGGGGGGGTACTGTACGAGGCCCCCGGCTGGCTGCTAATGAGAGCTGGCCCCATTCCTGCTCAACACACACAACAGGAACCCCCCATCCCCTCCCCAGCTACATTGTTACACTCCGTCTCCGGAATGAAGCACAGTGCAGTCGACCTCGCAGCTACACATGCTGGACCTCAGCATCAGCGCTTCATTTACTAAACACTGTGGCTCTTCTCTACTTAAAGGAATACGCCACTGTTTGTTGAAATAGGGCTTATCACGGTCTCCCCTGGCTGTAGATAGGTGGACCAATGCATTTTTTGTCTCAGTGCAAGTAATTAGGTTGTTTTTTTGTCTTTTGTTGGCTCACTTTTACTCACAACATGCTAACCGGCAACATAGGATTCCATTCACTAAGCTAAGCTAACTAGCGGCGGCGCTGCCGGTGCTGCACCGGACTTAAACAATGCATGCACAAAAAATGCGTTGGCCCACCTATCTAGAGCTAGGGGAGACCGTGATAAGCCCTATTTCAACAAACAGTGGAGTATCCCTTTAAACATGTGTGACTGCAATGTCAACATTAATCTGTTGACGGTGCGTGCCTACATCTGGAAGCAAGACCAAATCAGTTAAAAAAAGACTTCAATTTGAACTTTTCCTAAATACTTTTGCCATACTTTCCATCTATGTTTGGTCAAGAAACCCAAGCGATCAGACGGGACCATCATAGAGATCATGTTGTGTGTACAGTTTGATCGTACATACATCAAGCCCCAGGTCAAACTTATTTGGAAAGGAAATGAAGGCAAATGGCTTCCATATGAAGTGGTTTGGATAATGGGGATAGACAATGTTCATGGATGTTCCTGGATCCCTGAGTGTGATCATAACTGATAGAAATAATGGACAATAAAAGTGTTTTGGTTGATTGTGTTTAGTGTATCCCTTGTCCATGCTACAGGTAGTTTAGGTCAGCCCTGACAGTCCTTCATCCTTCATTAATTATTAATTACACACTAAATTAAATTGTTGAAGCCAGAACAAAAGATCCATATACTGCAAACGTTTTTAACTTGTGTCTGAGGTGGAAAAGATGTTCTGTTGATAGAAAGAACAGTGCAGCGGACGTGTGAGAACATCAGATCTGTGTTACATTAATACATCAAATGTAGAGCTGGGCAATATATTGATATTATATTGATATCGTGATATGAGACTAGATATCGTCTTAGATTTTGGATATCGTAATATCGTGATATGGCATAAGTGTTGTCTTTTCCTGGTTTTAAAGGCTGCATTACAGTAAAGTGATGTCATTTTATGAACTTACCAGACTGTTGTAACTGTTCTATTATTTGCCTTTATCCACTTAGTCATTATATCCACATTACTGATGATTATTTATCAAAAATCGCATTGTGTAAATATTTTGTGAAAGCACCAATAGTCAACACTACAATAATATCGTTGCGGTATCGATATCGAGGTATTTGGTCAAAAATATCGTGATATTTGATTTTCTCCTTATCGCCCAGCCCTAATGAAATGTAAAGAAATGTCATATTTCCAACATAGTTTAATGGCAACCGACTAGAGAATTAAGAACCAAAACTGTGGATGGAAACACGCATTTTCTCCAAATGCTGTTCAGACATTTGGATGGAAACTTGACCGAAAACTCTTCTTCCTTCATATCGTTAGTTTTCCGACTCTCTGGCGCCCCAGGTGACAAACGTCACACGGGAATGTCTGTAAGGAACATTTACATGATGGAGACCTTTATCTGACCGAAGAACAAGTATTCCCAGAGATAAGGGACAGTGTCAGCATGAGGTCTGAGATCTCATGGGGTCCAACTACGGGGGGGGGGGTTACTCAAACATTAGGGGGGGGTCAACTTTGTTCAAAGTCCCACCTGCCAATCACATCAACAGTATTTTGTTTCAGCACGTGATGGTCAAATTGAGTTTGCAGCTTCAACCAGCAAACCTCAGTCAGTTATCTGTGCCATGTGTGTGAGAACACTCTAAGAAAAACAACATCCCATCCAAACCTTCCCCCACCTGACCGAAAAAAGAGAGAAAAAACATCTTGTGATGGCAATAACCATCAAAGTGCATGAGAATTAACTCCAAATCTGAACTCTCAGTGGTGACATGATGTGGTGTTGCAACCCAGTCTCACGGCAGTACGTGAAATGGTCCCGTTATTTTAATCTACTGATACGGGTTCACGGGGACGTTTTTGTCGTTTGTTTCGCGGTGGCCAGGACGAAAATGTAAACTAATGTATTTAAATGGGAAGCATATGTCGTGGTCACAGCACGTGTACGGTAGCGAGTAGTATTAAATGCCGAAAATCCGCGTAAGGGGGTTGGTTGGGGGTGGTGGATGGGTCAAACAATTCAGGACTTTCACCCAGGAGGATGGGGATCGCGTCCCGCGTGTGGCGTTTTGTTTCCCCGTTAACCGCCCCGTTATTGTCGCATGTTCCCCGCGGCAGTTTCCCGGCGTGTGAGGCCTCCTCCCCCGGGGTGTGGCGTTTGCTTTCCCCGTTAATCTCCGTACAGACCATTTCTTGCTGGCCACCACAAAACAAACGACAAAAACGTCCCTGTGAACACATATCAATAGATTAAAAATAACGTGACCATTTCACGAACTGCCGTGAGACCGTGCTTGGTGTAAAAATGGTGAAAGGCAGGGCTGCTGCTGGGGACCGTCTGGGAATAGACCAGATTCTGCCATTGAATGTGTTTCCCCGATGTTGCGCAACTTCTACCGGCCAGTATACATGTCAGATTGAGATTTCAGTAGATGATATCAGTGCCTGGTTAGTTTCTGGCTCACTGAGGCTCACACAAAGAACAGACCGCCTGCCGGGCTCTGCTCGGTCTCGGGTACTGCTGCAGTTCACTCTCACTATAGTCTCCTCCCATTCCCATGCTCTGGTTCCACTCATCCCTGCTATCTGGGCCATATTTGGGTCATCTGCTGTTGTGAGTGGATATTGACATTTAAATGTCTAGACCTCAAATATGGCATGACCCCAATTTTTCAGACTTATTTTCAGGAATAGCAAAATATCTCACGCATTAACCGCATTTAGAAAACCTGAATATACTTTTTTTTTTTATATTGGTGGGTAAAGGGTATAAAGTAAACTAAGCTGGTTTTCTAAAAATTACCAATTTGGGTAACACAAAGATATCGCATGAATGCTATGTTACATGTCATGACTTAATGTCTAATATCTAGAGATGCACCGATTGGCCGGCTGGTGACCGGAATTTGCCGATTTTCACGTGATCGGCCATGACCGGCGACCTGCCGGTCAGTCTGACATATGCCGATTTCATGCCGGTCAAATGCACTCGGGCGCCGCATGATAAACATCGCGCAACATCAGCGCACCGCCGCTCAATCAGCTGTTTATGAAATGTCATAAAGTCGTAATTATACACGGCTGCTCTACTGATCTCAGGCCAACGGTCAGCCGCTCTCTCTCTCTCTCTCTCTCTCTCTCTCTCTCTCTCTCTCTCTGAGGCTGAACAACTGGAACATGAAAACCGCACCCACTCGGGTCCCGTGAAATATGACAGCTACAGTTTATCGGAAAATAGCGTTGGGCACCCTGACTCTGATGAATTTACTGTTTATCAGAGCCCAGATAAGAAGCTAACATTAGCGAACGCTACAAACTCCTGCTGAGTATCAGGTGATACTAAAGACAAAGGTTTTGTCCTATCAGCTTCAAACAATCATATGAACCTGTGAGCCATGTGGCAGCTGTCAGTCATTCGTCTGCTAGGCAGAAGAAGCAGAAACGAATGTGAAGCGATCAGATTGTTAATGTAGAGAGAGAGAGAGAGAGAGAGAGAGAGAGAGAGAGAGAAGAGAGAGAGAAAGAGAGAGAGAGAGAGAGAGAGATGCAGCAGGAGCTCCAGTCCCCTCGTACCGCAGGCAGAGAGGAGGTGGCGGGCCGACTGACACAATGTGTGTTCATCCGCTCAGTACGTCGGACGCTACAGTTGTCATCAGCCCATTAAAGTCTACAATAATAACCCTTTTCCCATCCTTTTTAAAGCACGAGGGATTTAAAAGGGCACTAATTGGTTCAGCTGTGACTACAGACACATCCTCTGACAGACACATCATCACACAGGATGGGAGCCTCTCACACAAACATATTTCGTTATTACTGGCTCATCGATGAGGAAAAAAAAAGTTAAATCCAGAAGAAGCTGTACACGATATGAACTCAGTCACACCATAAACAAAAAAACAACAACTGTGATTTAGGGCCAACCACAGTCTAATTGATTTGGTAAAGGCAATACCAAACGGCTCGTCATTAACATTCCAGAAAACATCCACAGCCAAGTTTCCTGTCTGTTGATTCCCACTGCAATAAACTACACAACCATAATAACACTGAGGGTGGACTTCAACTTTTCTGCCGAATCACAGCATGCGGACTATTACAGAAAGATATTTCCTTCAGAATCAAATCCCAGTTGTAATCTGTGAACGGACTGTGAGCTGCTGCTGCTCCCCCCTCTCTCTAAAACTGTGACATTACTCTGGCTTCTCTCCTGTGTGTGTGTGTTAGGGGGTGGGGATAGCTACAAAAGCTTCATTGCTTCTATGAGCTTATAATTCATGTGCATGTTAAATATTTTGGCAGTAAAAAAAAAAAAAAACCCACGGCTTTAAGCCCAATAGCCAGGCCCTAAACACGCTCCCTGTTCACCCTGTAAATGTCTCACGTTGGAACCGTGTGAAGGCCAGTGTGGACAGGATTATTATTGGATGGTTGTCATGAGGAGACAGCAGGTCCAGCCCGGCACAGGCTTAACAACACTTTCTAACGTTAAAGTTCAGCTTTAAAATGATACAGAAAGCCCTGACTCTTTCCCCTGGCTACGTTGAACAGATGAACAGCAGTGGCGCGTGTTAAGAGTGTGTAGGAATACTGCTTCCTGCATTCCTCAGAGCCGCTGGGGGGGGGGGAGTTTAATGGATGGAGGTCAGAGGTCACTTCCTGTGCATTGATTCATTGAGATTTAGCATGAAGAGAGGACGTTTGGTGGAAAACACATTTTTCCCTATATCCATATTCATTCATCATGTAGAAGATAAAGTATGCTCTCCGTGTTTCTGTCTCTTTTCACACAGGAGGTGCGAGAGAGGTCCCTGAGAGTAAACTGAGGGGCCATCCACACACCTTTTTGGTGTAAACGTACATCGTTTTTGGCCGGTCGTCCGCGCTTTTTTTGAAACCTGGTCCCAGGGTGAAAAAATTCAAAAACGCCGCCCTCGCGGCTTCGTTTGGACGGCAAAGCCGCATGCAAAATTACGAATCCCACTATGGCCACGCCAAGACCCGCCCTACGAAGGAGCTCGATTGGTTGGGGTTAGGCATTTCACCTCGAGTGGTTAAGGTTAGAGTTAGGGGATTGGTCAGGGGATAGGACCTATACATGTAAGCATGGACGCCTGGCCAATAGTAGTGTGTGAATGCTATTGAAGGGCGGGTCTTGGCGTGGCAAGCCACATACTTGCTTACTGTGTATCGATGATGTCATTGCCACACCGCCACACGTCCTAATGCCCACAACCACATGGCACCGTAGCAATGGAAGGTAGCATATAGCTAGCTAGCTTGTGTTTGGTTTCTTCCTCTACTGTCTGTTTGTATACAGCGCGCAAGCATGCTCCGCCTCTTCTTCTCTGTTTTTGGTGAATTTCCGTAGCAGAAACAGCGCCACCTATAGGCCTGGCATATGAAGTAGCGTGTTGAGTCATTTACAAATGGATCCGTTTGGACGCTAATTTTCTCGGAACGATGCCAGGGAAGTTGGCAGTCGGGAGGGCAAAGAGAGACCATGAGCCAGTCCTTTACAGGTCTGTGTAAAACATCAATCAGACAACTTCAGTGTATTCAGAGTGCCGCTGCCCGACTCCTCACTGAACCCCCCCCCCCCCCGCTGTTCTCAGAACTTTTCACTGGCTTGCTATGAATCACACAGTTGATTTCAAAATCTTGTTATTGCCTCACAAAGCACTGCATGGTTAGGTTAGGTAGCATACAAACAAACACACCAGACACACACCCTCCAGCACGCCTGAATACTAGAGCAGATGTCACACACACACACACACACACACACACGGCTCCAGATGGTAGTGTGTCCTTCCCCCTCATTTCATATTCGATTAGCTGAATCAAAGGAGGACGAAGACCTGACCTGTGTGATGGGACATGACATAATGAGGAGCATATGGCCACATACCGAGACGCGGGGAGGCAGAGAGGAGGGATTCAACGAGAGGAAAAGCATTTCAGTGTGATGCATCTCCTTCAGGTGGAGGTGGAGGTGAGAGGTGGCACAGTGTAACTCATGACGGTGATTCTCCAGGCATCACTTCATAACTGGCTTTGTAAGGCCAAAGGTAAAAAACATTTCTCGGGACATTAGTCCGGTTTCCATCCAAATGCGTCGCAAATTTGAACCGCATTTCGAAAAGCGAATGAATGCTTGTTTTCTACCCGTTATGTGAGTTGGTTCATCGAGATAAGCTGCAGCTCCAGTCAGAAAGCCATTTTACCACTGCAGAAGAAGAGGGCGCAAGATGACTTCATTAAATGAGTGCCAGATGGGACCCCTAGGTAGCTCAGCTGGTAGAGCGGGCGCCCACATATAGCGGTTTACTCCACGACGCAGCGGTCTGGGGTTCGACTCCGACCTGTGGCCCTTTGCTGCATGCCCTTTGCTGCAAAAGAATCTTAAAAAAAAAAATAAAAGAGTGCCAGTCGAACCCCAAACAGTGAAAAACAATGTCGAAAACTTGATGGAAATATGACGTTCCTGTTTGTTTGAGTCAGATTCGTTTCCATGTAAGCTGTGGTATGGTCTGCTGTCAGAGTAAAGATTTGTGAAGAACGGTCTGTGGATGGGCAGACCCACTGTGTCCCTGCCTCCAGTGCTTTTCTGTTCCCCCAGTGAAGAACCTGAACCCCTTGCATGGATAACCCAGGCTTACAGACTAGCAGATCCTCAGCAGTGCCGCAGGAAGTTCTACAGCAGCAACACACGGGCCAGCTTCACACTGATCACACTCACACAACAGCTACCGTAGAGCATCTAAAGGCCCGGACACACCGAGCCGATAGTCGGCTGTCGGACAGTCTGGCGAGGTCGGTGACTCGAGTCTGTTCGGTGTGTCCCGTGCCGTTGTCCGTCCGAGGGGCCGTCGTCCTTCATTTTGGCCGATTTGACATGTATAATCGGCGGGGCGGGCACTGCCGGCAGTCGGACTCAAACGACCCATCTGATTGGTGGAGAGCTAACCCGGAAACGGGGAGCGGAATGAGGTGACTAGAGTCTCTCAAAATCTGACGAAAATCTTTGTTGATCTGAAATGAAGACAGAGTCAGCAACTGCACGGCCTATTTCTCTCTTAAAAGGTTTTCAGAAACACGTTTCAGTGAATTATTTTAGTACAATATGAGATCGTATTCTGAACGAGCCGCCATGACAGTCTGGCTTTGAATTTCCCGGAGGAACCAGACCCACATGACGCGTTTGTCCAATCAGCTGCCGGTTTTAATTTTTTTAGCCGACAATACAGATTAGCGCCGCCTGCTGTTATGGAGACGTACTGCGTCTCGTCTCTTCGGTGTGTTCTGAGGCACTTTTTGGACCAACTCAGGGAGACCGATCAGTCCGACTGGCTTTTCCGCCGACGGTCGGCCGTCGGCTCTGTGTGTCCGGGCCTTTACACACACAGCTCCTGCTCCAGACTACAGCCGCTCCATCACTTGCACAACACAAACACAGCTGTTAAATCCATCTATACAGTACGTGAGTCCAACATGGTGTCTGAAATATAAAAGGCTCAGGGCACACTGTAGGGTTTGTACCAATTAAATGCCTTTACTTTACACGGCAGTAAGTGCTATGAAAGACCAAGGCATGGGGCCGACAGCGGAAAGGCAGTACAACCAAAACAAACTTGATCTTAAGCTTGTTCGGTTTAATTTCCATGTCTCCAAACAGTCTACTGACACACTACGTTCTCTGTGGGATCAGTAACAACCAGTCAAGACGACTGGAGTCCTGTACAATAAAGTTCCATCGTATTCAATTAAAACTTAATTGCAGTTCTACTCAGAGTGCTTCTGGCAAAGCATTTGTTGCAGAACAATTAATTTCTGGGGAGAATGCAGAGCTATATATTCTAACATGAGAAAGATGTCCAGGAAATGAGCAGAAAATGTAATTATCCTGGAATAGCCTTTGACACAGTGAAGAGCTGCAGAGCCAATAATTCAGAGAATATTAAACTGCTGCAGCCCCAAATCAAAATAGATCTGAGCTTTAGTCCTGAGGGAAGGCTTCTCATTGGCCGACATGCCACCAAGGCCACTAACTAAACAGTATGATTTCTGACTTTGAGTTATCGAGTGGACAGAAATATTGTAGAGCGTATAAGGGTGAGTCACGTCTCCATGTATGAATTGTGATTATTGCTGTGTGGCCTACTGTGCGCTTGCGACTTACAATGACTTACAAAGATACAAAACAGCTACAAGTGTATGCACTATACAGGATTTACCCTATTATACTTTATTGACAGGAATAGATAGGTCAAACAGCCAGCCACAAATAGTCCCTAAACAAAGCATCAGGCTGTCTTGGAGATTTCACATGAACAACGGTTAAAGTTACTCAGGCTACCGAAGAATACCATAACTCCTCTAGGGCTGCTCCCTCTTAGTCGATTAGTTGACTAATCGGTCGTTTTGGTCTTAGTCAACTAAGATTTATATAGTCGATTAGTCATGTTTTATGCTTTTTTCAAGCTGAATGACTTATTTCCAAGAACCATATGAGCACATCTCTGGTAAACACAAGAATTAAAGTGGCGCTTTTGCATGACTCTTTGCGGAGAAACTCAGATTTACAGATCTGTCGATTAAATCAACTAATCGATTAGTCGATACAATTGAACGAGTGTTAGTCGACTAAGAATTTCTTCAATCGAGCACAGCCCTAAACTCCTCCGTTCAATTAGACCTTAGCGACGCACCCCAAGCTTCCATCCTTAACAAACAGCCATGTATATATCGGCTCTTCCAGTCTCTCCACTGCCGGCTGTTCCAATTTAACGGGAGAGAGAGGAGCGAGAGGGGTTAGGATCATCTTCAGCCAGAGAGGACATTATTTCTTCAGCTTCTTCTTGCGTTGTCACCCCGGTGGGAGGTGTGCTAACAGGGCTTGCAGCAGGTGAATTAGTCGTGCTATTAGCGTCATCGCTACATGATTTCTTAGTTAAACCAAAATGAATTAAACTGCCTTGTTTTCTTTTTGCCATGGCTATATGACGCTTACTGCAGAATGGATTTCAAGGACTTTGCGCGACGATTAATGGCCTCCAACGTTTATATTTTTTTCTGCGAATCTTTCAGTTAACATGTAGCCTACTAAACATGAGTTGAATTTGCACCGCAGCACCGCCACATTTGGTGTGGTGGTGAAGTGAAGTGCAGTCATGCTGAGTTCATGAGCATAGGGTAGGCTCAGGTCTACGTCCGTAGTAGCCTATATTATAATTTAACGTCTTTAATGGTAAGAGATCGCACAGGGATGGATAATGAGCGTTGATTAAGATTAAATTACAATGCCACATATGGCAGACACCTTCCGATATGAGAGACCCCCTCAGATTTTTGACTTTGGTGCTTTCGTAATTTGAACACTGGGCAGGCGCCATCTTGGGAAAACAGTCACGACCAGTCGAACGATGAAAACCGTGCAACCAGTAACCAGTAACATAGCTCAAGCATGGCGTTCGGCGTTTGATTGATGGTGACTGTTTTCCCAAGATGTCTTTATAAACTATCTTTTTAATAAACTGTCTGTACACATACAACGTTCTCAATGCTTCGGTTTACATGTAGGGACCCTCATTATGTTACCGTGGAAGTGTGGTGCTATGTTGAGCCTTGTTAGTATAGAAATAGCGATTTCTTTTTACTTTCGCGTGACCCCCGACGACTAGCGTTATAAGCTAATTAGCGGTTTGGGCTAAAACTGGTCACATTCGATTAGCAAGAAAACATATCCCAGAGAACGGTCGGCTCGGTAACCACGTGTTATTAACCCCTAGATTCATTTTGCGCCGGAACTGTCCTTTAAGAACAAGCTATTTATTTAGTTTTCCATTGTTCCAGCAAACTATTCGCAGATTAATTAACACTGCTTTTCCAACGGTCGCATCGTTTCGATGAGCACCGTGGATTTTGGACTAAAGCCAAACCCAATAGCACCGGTGTGGCACCGGAAAAACAGGGCGGCTGCCTTCTGGTGCTCTGAACTCAGAGTCTCTGGGGGAAAACACAGCCGGGTCAGCGGTCACTGGAACATTCTGAAACGTTACTTTGACTGAAATCATTGGGCCCAGAAAGACAAACTGTCAACCAAAGAGCTGACCCTTAATGTCTCTGTCTTTATATTTAGCCTGGGCGAAAAGCACAGGAAAGTGTGGGGAAAAAACTGTGGGGAATCATTAGATTTCATAGTCAATTCGAATATCGCTATGCCAAGGTATAGCCAAGAAATGCACCCGTATATGCTTGCACTTTCATCTTGTGCTCACAGAACTATAATTAGGTTTGCGGGACTCAGGCCCATGGCTGCTCGCGGTGGACATGGGAAGAAAGGGGGCTGCCGTTCACTCTGCCGCTGCTTCCCCTCCTCCTCCTCCTCCTCCTCCTCCCAGTCTGCTCTCAGGACTCAAATTGGTTCCAGATGCATTCTCTCCCGGCTCGCCTCCACGACCAAAACACAACAGGAAAGAAATGAAAGAGAGAAGTTTTCGCAAACTCCTACAGAAGTACGGAATTAATGGAATTCCCACACTAAATAAGTGAAGCCATTATCTCCCTAACAGCGTGCTGCTGTTCACATCTTTTGGGGGCTTTTCTGAGAGCTTCGTGGCTGTCGCCAGCCGCTGGAGACAATGTGCACCCCAAATGAGGATCTGAGAGCTGTGTTTCTTTCATGTTCCTGGCAGATGTGTCAGGGAATAAAAAAACTAAAATAAAAACTGTACAAAGTGATATTTAGCCAGAGCAAATCCACATCCTGCACCCATGTGGACTGAACATCAAAGAGCAAAGCCATTTCTGAGCCCGGACTCTCGCTGAGCCGGGACAACAGCTGAACACGGCTCGCCAAAAGGCTCCAAAATGTAGCAACACAGCGCAAAGTGGCAGCTCCATGTTGACTCAGTCAATCTAACACACACACACACACACACACCTCTGTGCTTTCTGAATGCCTTCACAGCTCCAGAGGATTCATTAGCACCTAGGGGGCTAACACAGACACACACAGACACTTTGATTTCCTAGTGGTTTTCTCACCTACAGATGGTGAAACATGATTGTTCACACACACACACACACACACACACACACACACACACACACACACACACACACACACGTGACATAAAAAAATGACAATAACTTTGCAAGCAGTTACTTATTTTGTTTGTATTTGTATGTCTTAACAGTTATTCCTAGAAGCTGAGTGAATTTGCTAATGACCAAAGAGGCGTCCATCGCGGTAACGGTCCCTTTTCACTTTTTTTTTTCCCCCCTGATCCGCTATGTTGCTCTGTTTCCTTCCTATCTCACACGGAACCCAACACGTCTACTTTCACGTCTATTAGGCTAGTCAAATATTAGCCGACGGAACCCAGCGGGGAATGAAAGCGTTTATCTAAATTAACTACGCCACAGTTGGCTTTAAACTTCAAAGGCAGATCGTCGTGTAGTCAGAGCGCGCTACAGGCTAACCCCCCCTGACACTGCTCTCACACAGAGCGCCGTACTAACATTACAACCATGGATTCACTCAACGCTCGCGCGTTAAAATCACCACTATAAGCCTTTTAGGAATATCACAGATGCACTCTTTAATTCGGCCACCAAAAAAAATCCACTGAACGTGATTCAATTCCACCTTTTCCAATTGTTTCCCCGGTCTTCCGACAGTGTTTTTCACACCTAACGGCACACAGTCCGCGGTGGGCGGTATAGCTCGATGTGGACTGGATCAAACGGGGCTTTTATTGAATAAAGTGCTGGCTGCTAGACATTTCGCTGCCCGGATTTACCAGAGGACTTTCATAATTCGGAATACGACCTAATGAGTAGTCTGCGAGGTGCTCAGGTCCATTAATAAGCAAGGGAATGTCACATTGCGGGATTTGGTGAATGGAGTTTGGCGTGATGTTCTCACTACAAAAGAGCGAAATGCATCAACAGGATGCCAGCTGTCAGTGAACAAGTGATGGCTTTACGCCTGAATTATACACTGTCCTGCCATTTATCAGCCAGCTCTTAGCAGTGCATTAAATATGGACACATGATCGTACAGTTCAATCACAGACAGACAGACAGACAGACAGACAGACTTGCGTTAACGTTACTCACCCTGAGCTCGGAGCGGCTGGCAGTGAAAGTTTACGGCGAGGAAGAAAGTGATTATCTGGAAACACACACGCATCTTATTGAAATCCTAAAGTGCATCGTGGACAAGAAGACATAGAAAACACTGGTGCTGTGACATGCTCCATTGGTCATCTGTTAACTAACTAACTAACTCTCTCTCTCTCTCTCTCTCTCTCTCTCTCTCTTTTTTTTTTTTTTTTTTTTTTTTTTTTCCCCAGCCCCCGGTTTCCAGAGGACATGCGCAGAACGGAGAAGGAGACCGGTTAACGGTGACCGCTTTTTGATCCAGAGACAGAGAGGAAACAGCTTTAAACAGATAAGAATATAATCCAAACACCATAAGTGCACTACTTTTATGAAAATATTGGATGGTAAGTTTTGCTTGCAATGGATGTATATGTTCCCCATTGTTTTATAGATTAGTATCAATATCCAGTGGTGGAAGAAGTATTCACATCATTTACTGCAATAAGTACTAATACCACTCTGTAAAAATACTCTGTTACAGTAAAAGTCCTGCATTACAAATGTGACTTAAGTAAAAGTATATACCATTTTAGAAACTGCAAAAAAAGCTTCAGAACAGTTGCGTGTTTAATGGTCTAATTATTTCAGCTGGCCGTTATATTGTTGGCTAGTTTCATTTAGAATAAAATGTTATTCTACTGTATGAATGTAGCCCTTTATCACAGGGGAGTGTTTAAAAAAGAAATGACAGGACCCAGAACAAGGCAAATGGTGCTTAGTTTCACATAATTACTAAGAGTTGATTCTCTGAACATTACAAAAAAGACATGAGATTTCCATAAAACCTAACCAGTAATTCATGTATGTTCTATTTCAACACACAAAGGGTGATCTGGGAGCTGAGAGGAATGCTTGGAAGCCCTTTGACCGAGTCCACGTCCAATACCCAGAGACAGAGCAAAGACTTCTGGATTCTTTCAAGTTCTTAGGTAATTCATAAGAAAAAAACAGGAATATGTTGGGGGGGGGTTTAGTTTTATCAGAAATGTTATCAGTTGGTCTACAAACAAAAAGAGATGATGGATCTGCTGTAACAGCCCCGGTTGAACAGAGCCCGTCCTCTGGTGAAGACCAGGAGGCGTGGTTGAATGCTCGGGAAACAAAAGGTATGTGAAATGTCTTTTGGTTGAATGAAGACAGCCCGTCTTATTTGGGCTCTTTCTTCACACAGTACTGTAGATGGCCTCTCTTTACGCTCCCCTCATTCTCTGATACGTTCCAGCAGCAGAAGATAGCGTTCAGGTAATACAGATATGGCGATCTGCCGATCTACCCATCCAGCGACAGGAAGTGCGGTTTCCCCCCGGGGGCCTC